>NW_028160387.1:0-269232 GCF_964263955.1 Coregonus lavaretus | reverse complement strand
AGGATGGGGGTAGAGATGGGGATAGGGAGGATGGGGGTGGAGATGGGGTTAGGGTTAGGGAGGATTTGGTGGAGATGGGGTTAGGGTTAGGGAGGATGGGGTGGAGATGGGTTTAGGGTTAGGGAGGATGGGGTGGGGGTGGAGATGGGGTTAGGGAGGATGAGGGTGGAGGTGTGGTTAGGGTTAGGGAGGATGGGGGTGGAGATGGGGTTAGGGTTAGGGAGGATGGGGGTGGAGATGGGGTTAGGGAGGATGGGGGTAGAGATGGGGATAGGGAGGATGGGGGTGGAGATGGGGTTAGGGTTAGGGAGGATTTGGTGGAGATGGGGTTAGGGTTAGGGAGGGTGGGGTGGAGATGTGGTTAGGGTTAGGGAGGATGGGGGTGGAGATGGGGTTAGGGTTAGGGAGGATGGGGTGGAGATGGGGTTAGGGAGGATGGGGGTAGAGATGGGGTTAGGGAGGATGGGGGTGGAGATGGGGTTAGGGTTAGGGAGGATGGGGTGGAGATGGGGTTAGGGTTAGGGAGGTTGGGGTGGAGATGGGTTTAGGGTTAGGGAGGAAGTGGTGGAGATGGGGTTAGGGAGGATGGGGTGGAGATGGGGTTAGGGTTAGGGAGGATGGGGTGGAGATGGGGTTAGGGTTAGGGAGGATGGGGGTGGAGATGGGGTTAGGGTTAGGGAGGATTTGGTGGAGATGGGGTTAGGGTTAGGGAGGATGGGGGTGGAGATGGGGTTAGGGTTAGGGAGGATGGGGTGGAGTTGGGTTAGGGTTAGGGAGGATGTGGGTGGATATGGGGTTAGGGTTAGGGAGGATGGGGTGGAGATGGGGTTAGGGTTAGGGAGGATGGGGTGGAGATGGGTTAGGGTTAGGGAGGATGGGGATTGAGATGGGGTTAGGGATGATGGGGTGGAGATACATTTAGGGTTAGGGAGGATGGGATGGAGATGGGGTTAGGGTTAGGGAGGATGGGGGTGAGATGGGGTTTGGGTTAGGGTTAGGGAGAATGTGGGTGGAGATGGGGTTAAGGTTAGGGAGGATAGGGGTGGAGATGAGGTTAGGGTTAGGGAGGATTGGGTGGAGATGGGGTTAGGGTTAGGGAGGATGGGGTGGAGATGGGGGGTTAGGGTGGAGGATGGGGGGTAGAGATGGGGTTAGGGAGGATGGGGTGTAGATGGTGTTAGGGTTAGGGAGGATGGGGTTGGAGTGGGGTTAGGGTTAGGGAGGATGGGGTGGAGATGGGGTTAGGTTTAGGGAGGATGGGGGTTGAGATGGGGTTAGGGTTATGGAGGATGGTGTGGGATGGGGTGGGTTGGGGTGGGTGGTGAGTGGGTGGGGGTTGGGGTTGGGTGGGAGGGTGGGTTGGGTTAGGGTGGAGGTGGTGTGGGTGGGTTAGGTTAGGGAGGATGGGGTGGTTGAGGTTGGGTTAGGGTGGTGGGGGGGGATGGGGTTGGTTAGGTGGTGGGTGGGATGGGGTAAGGTTAGGGAGGATGGGGTGGAGATGGTGTTAGGGTTAGGGAGGATGGGGTTAGGGTTAGGGAGGATGGATGGAGATGGGGTTAGGTTCAGGGAGGATGGGGGTGGGGGTGGGGTTAGGGTTAGGGAGGATGGGGTTGAGATGGGGTTAGGGTTAGGGAGGATGTGGGTGGATATGGGGTTAGGGTTAGGGAGGATGGGGTGGAGATGGGGTTAGGTTTAGGGAGGATGGGGGTTGAGATGGGGTTAGGGTTAGGGAGGATAGAGTGGAGATGGGTTAGGGTTAGGGAGGATGGGGGTTGAGATGGGGTTAGGGAGGATGGGGGTGGAGATACATTTAGGGTTAGGGAGGATGGGGTGGAGATGGGGTTAGGGTTAGGGAGGATTGGGGTGAGATGGGGTTTGGGTTAGGGTTAGGGAGGATGTGGTTGGAGATGGGGTTAAGGTTTGGGAGGATAGGGGTGGAGATGAGGTTAGGGTTAGGGAGAATGGGGTGGAGATGGGGTTAGGGTTAGGGAGGATGGGGTGGAGATGGGATTAAGGTTAGGAAGGATAGGGGTGGAGATGGGGTTAGGGTTAGGGAAGATGGGGTGGAGATGGGGTTAGGGTTAGGGAGGATGGGGTGGATATGGGGTTAGGGTTAGGGAGGATGGGGTGGAGATGGGGTTAGGTTTAGGGAGGATGGGGGTTGAGATGGGGTTAGGGTTAGGGAGGATGGAGTGGAGATGGGTTAGGGTTAGGGAGGATGGGGGTTGAGATGGGGTTATGGAGGATGGGGGTGGAGATACATTTAGGGTTAGGGAGGATGGGGTGGAGATGGGGTTAGGGTTAGGGAGGATGGGGGTGATATGGGGTTTGTTGTTAGGGGGAGGATGTGGGTGGAGATGGGGTTAAGGTTAGGGAGGATAGGGGTGGAGATGAGGTTAGGGTTAGGGAGGATCGGGGTGAAGATGGGGTTAGGGAGGATGGGGAGGAGATGGGGTTTAGGGAGGATGGGGGTGGAGATGGGGTTAGGGTTAGGGAGGATGGGGGTGGAGATGGGGTTAGGGTTAGGGAGGATGGAGTGGAGATGGGGTTAGGGTTAGGGTGGATGGGGGTGGAGATGGGGTTAGGTTAGTGTTAGGGAAAATGGGGGGTGGAGAAGGGGTTAAGGTGAAGGAGGATGGGGTTAGGGTTAGGGAGGAAGGGGTGGAGATGAGGTTAGGGTTAGGGAGGATGGAGTAGAGATGGGGTTAGGGTTAGGGGGGATGGGGGTGGAGATGGGTTTAGGGTTAGGGAGGAAGGGGGTGGAGATGGGGTTAGGGTTAGAGAGGATGGGGGTGGAGATGGGGTTAGGGTGAAGGAGGATGGGGTTAGGGTTAGGGAGGATGGGGTGGAGATGAGGTTAGGGTTAGGGAGGATGGAGTAGAGATGGGGTTAGAGTTAGGGAGGATGGGGTGGAGATGGGTTTAGGGTTAGGGAGGAAGGGGGTGGAGATGGGGTTAGGGTTAGGGAGGATGGGGGTGGAGATGTGGTTAGGGTTAGGAAGGATGGGGTTGAGATGGGGTTAGGGTTAGGGAGGATGTGGGTGGATATGGGGTTAGGGTTAGGGAGGATGGGGTGGAGATGGGGTTAGGTTTAGGGAGGATGGGGGTTGAGATGGGGTTAGGGTTAGGGAGGATGGAGTGGAGATGGGTTAGGGTTAGGGAGGATGGGGGTTGAGATGGGGTTAGGGAGGATGGGGGTGGAGATACATTTAGGGTTAGGGAGGATGGGGTGGAGATGGGGTTAGGGTTAGGGAGGATTGGGGTGAGATGGGTTTGGGTTAGGGTTAGGGAGGATGTGGTTGGAGATGGGGTTAAGGTTAGGGAGGATAGGGGTGGAGATGAGGTTAGGGTTAGGGAGAATGGGGTGGAGATGGGGTTAGGGTTAGGGAGGATGGGGTGGAGATGGGGTTAAGGTTAGGAAGGATAGGGGTGGAGATGGGGTTAGGGTTAGGGAGGATGGGGTGGAGATGGGGTTAGGGTTAGGGAGGATGGGGGTGGAGATGGGGTTAGGGTTAGGGAGGATGGGGGTGGAGATGGGGTTAGGGTTAGGGAGGATGGGGTGGAGATGGGGTTAGGGTTAGGGTTAGGGAGGATGGGGGTGGATATGGGTTTAGGGTTAGGAAGGATGGGGTGGAGATGGGGTTAGGTTTAGGGAGGATGGGGGTTGAGATGGGGTTAGGGTTAGGGAGGATGGAGTGGAGATGGGGTTAGGGTTAGGGAGGATGGGAGTGAAGATGGTGTTAGGGTTAGGGAGGATGGGGTGGAGATGGGTTAGGGTTAGGGAGGATGGGGGTTGAGATGGGGTTAGGGAGGATGGGGTGGAGATACATTTAGGGTTAGGGAGGATGGGGTGGAGATGGGGTTAGGGTTAGGGAGGATGGGGGTGGAGATGAGGTTAGGGATAGGGAGGATAGGGTGGAGATGGGGTTAGGGTTAGGGAGGAGGGGGGAAATGGGGTGGAAATGGGGGTTAGGGTTAGGGATGATGGGCTGTGGAGATTGGGTTAGGGTTAGGGAGGATGGGGGTGGAGATTGGGTTAGGGTTAGGGAGGATGGGGTGGAGATGGGGTTAGGGTTAGGGAGGATGTGGGTGGAGATGGGGTTAAGGTTAGGGAGGATAGGGGTTGAGATGAGGTTAGGGTTAGGGAGGATGGGGTGGAGATGGGGTTAGGGTTAGGGAGGATAGGGGTGGAGATGAGGTTAGGGTTAGGTAGGATGGGGTGGAGATGGGGTTAGGGTTAGGGAGGATGGGGTGGAGATGGGGTTAAGGTTAGGGAGGATGGGGTGGAGATGGGGTTAGGGTTAGGGAGGATGGGGGTGGAGATGGGGTGGAGATGGGGGTTAGGGTTAGGGAGGATGGGCTGTGGAGATTGGGTTAGGGTTAGGGAGGATGGGGGTGTAGATGAGGTTAGGGTTAGGGAGGATGGGGTGGAGATGGGGTTAGGGTTAGGGAGGATGGGGTGGAGATGGGGTTAAGGTTAGGAAGGATAGGGGTGGAGATGGGGTTAGGGTTAGGGAGGATGGGGGTGGAGATATGGTTGAGATGGGGTTTAGGGTTAGGGAGGATGGGGTGGAGATGGGGTTAGGTTTAGGGAGGATGGGGGTTGAGATGGGGTTAGGGTTATGGAGGATGGAGTGGAGATGGGGTTAGGGTTATGGAGGATGGGAGTGGAGATGGGGTTAGGGTTAGGGAGGATGGGAGGAGATTGGGTTAGGGTTAGGGAGGATGTGGTTGGAGATGGACTTAAGGTTAGGGAGGATAGGGGTGGAGATGAGGTTAGGGTTAGGGAGGATGGGGGGGAGATGGGGTTAGTGTTAAGGTGGATGAGGTGGAGATGGGGTTAAGGTTAGGGAGGATGGGGTGGAGATGGTGTTAGGGTTAGGGAGGATGGGGTTAGGGTTAGGGAGGATGGGATGGAGATGGGGTTAGGTTCAGGGAGGATGGGGGTGGGGGTGGGGTTAGGGTTAGGGAGGATGGGGTTGAGATGGGGTTAGGGTTAGGGAGGATGTGGGTGGATATGGGGTTAGGGTTAGGGAGGATGGGGTGGAGATGGGGTTAGGTTTAGGGAGGATGGGGGTTGAGATGGGGTTAGGGTTAGGGAGGATAGAGTGGAGATGGGTTAGGGTTAGGGAGGATGGGGGTTGAGATGGGGTTAGGGAGGATGGGGGTGGAGATACATTTAGGGTTAGGGAGGATGGGGTGGAGATGGGGTTAGGGTTAGGGAGGATTGGGGTGAGATGGGGTTTGGGTTAGGGTTAGGGAGGATGTGGTTGGAGATGGGGTTAAGGTTTGGGAGGATAGGGGTGGAGATGAGGTTAGGGTTAGGGAGAATGGGGTGGAGATGGGGTTAGGGTTAGGGAGGATGGGGTGGAGATGGGATTAAGGTTAGGAAGGATAGGGGTGGAGATGGGGTTAGGGTTAGGGAAGATGGGGTGGAGATGGGGTTAGGGTTAGGGAGGATGGGGTGGATATGGGGTTAGGGTTAGGGAGGATGGGGTGGAGATGGGGTTAGGTTTAGGGAGGATGGGGGTTGAGATGGGGTTAGGGTTAGGGAGGATGGAGTGGAGATGGGTTAGGGTTAGGGAGGATGGGGGTTGAGATGGGGTTATGGAGGATGGGGGTGGAGATACATTTAGGGTTAGGGAGGATGGGGTGGAGATGGGGTTAGGGTTAGGGAGGATGGGGGTGAGATGGGGTTTGGGTTAGGGGGAGGATGTGGGTGGAGATGGGGTTAAGGTTAGGGAGGATAGGGGTGGAGATGAGGTTAGGGTTAGGGAGGATCGGGGTGAAGATGGGGTTAGGGAGGATGGGGAGGAGATGGGGTTTAGGGAGGATGGGGGTGGAGATGGGGTTAGGGTTAGGGAGGATGGGGGTGGAGATGGGGTTAGGGTTAGGGAGGATGGAGTGGAGATGGGGTTAGGGTTAGGGTGGATGGGGGTGGAGATGGGGTTAGGTTAGTGTTAGGGAAAATGGGGGGTGGAGAAGGGGTTAAGGTGAAGGAGGATGGGGTTAGGGTTAGGGAGGAAGGGGTGGAGATGAGGTTAGGGTTAGGGAGGATGGAGTAGAGATGGGGTTAGGGTTAGGGGGGATGGGGGTGGAGATGGGTTTAGGGTTAGGGAGGAAGGGGGTGGAGATGGGGTTAGGGTTAGAGAGGATGGGGGTGGAGATGGGGTTAGGGTGAAGGAGGATGGGGTTAGGGTTAGGGAGGATGGGGTGGAGATGAGGTTAGGGTTAGGGAGGATGGAGTAGAGATGGGGTTAGAGTTAGGGAGGATGGGGTGGAGATGGGTTTAGGGTTAGGGAGGAAGGGGGTGGAGATGGGGTTAGGGTTAGGGAGGATGGGGGTGGAGATGTGGTTAGGGTTAGGAAGGATGGGGTTGAGATGGGGTTAGGGTTAGGGAGGATGTGGGTGGATATGGGGTTAGGGTTAGGGAGGATGGGGTGGAGATGGGGTTAGGTTTAGGGAGGATGGGGGTTGAGATGGGGTTAGGGTTAGGGAGGATGGAGTGGAGATGGGTTAGGGTTAGGGAGGATGGGGGTTGAGATGGGGTTAGGGAGGATGGGGGTGGAGATACATTTAGGGTTAGGGAGGATGGGGTGGAGATGGGGTTAGGGTTAGGGAGGATTGGGGTGAGATGGGTTTGGGTTAGGGTTAGGGAGGATGTGGTTGGAGATGGGGTTAAGGTTAGGGAGGATAGGGGTGGAGATGAGGTTAGCGTTAGGGAGAATGGGGTGGAGATGGGGTTAGGGTTAGGGAGGATGGGGTGGAGATGGGGTTAAGGTTAGGAAGGATAGGGGTGGAGATGGGGTTAGGGTTAGGGAGGATGGGGTGGAGATGGGGTTAGGGTTAGGGAGGATGGGGGTGGAGATGGGGTTAGGGTTAGGGAGGATGGGGGTGGAGATGGGGTTAGGGTTAGGGAGGATGGGGTGGAGATGGGGTTAGGGTTAGGGTTAGGGAGGATGGGGGTGGATATGGGTTTAGGGTTAGGAAGGATGGGGTGGAGATGGGGTTAGGTTTAGGGAGGATGGGGGTTGAGATGGGGTTAGGGTTAGGGAGGATGGAGTGGAGATGGGGTTAGGGTTAGGGAGGATGGGAGTGAAGATGGTGTTAGGGTTAGGGAGGATGGGGTGGAGATGGGTTAGGGTTAGGGAGGATGGGGGTTGAGATGGGGTTAGGGAGGATGGGGTGGAGATACATTTAGGGTTAGGGAGGATGGGGTGGAGATGGGGTTAGGGTTAGGGAGGATGGGGGTGGAGATGAGGTTAGGGATAGGGAGGATAGGGTGGAGATGGGGTTAGGGTTAGGGAGGAGGGGGGAAATGGGGTGGAAATGGGGGTTAGGGTTAGGGATGATGGGCTGTGGAGATTGGGTTAGGGTTAGGGAGGATGGGGGTGGAGATTGGGTTAGGGTTAGGGAGGATGGGGTGGAGATGGGGTTAGGGTTAGGGAGGATGTGGGTGGAGATGGGGTTAAGGTTAGGGAGGATAGGGGTTGAGATGAGGTTAGGGTTAGGGAGGATGGGGTGGAGATGGGGTTAGGGTTAGGGAGGATAGGGGTGGAGATGAGGTTAGGGTTAGGTAGGATGGGGTGGAGATGGGGTTAGGGTTAGGGAGGATGGGGTGGAGATGGGGTTAAGGTTAGGGAGGATGGGGTGGAGATGGGGTTAGGGTTAGGGAGGATGGGGGTGGAGATGGGGTGGAGATGGGGGTTAGGGTTAGGGAGGATGGGCTGTGGAGATTGGGTTAGGGTTAGGGAGGATGGGGGTGTAGATGAGGTTAGGGTTAGGGAGGATGGGGTGGAGATGGGGTTAGGGTTAGGGAGGATGGGGTGGAGATGGGGTTAAGGTTAGGAAGGATAGGGGTGGAGATGGGGTTAGGGTTAGGGAGGATGGGGGTGGAGATGGGG
Organism: Coregonus lavaretus; assembly: GCF_964263955.1. NCBI lineage: Eukaryota > Metazoa > Chordata > Actinopteri > Salmoniformes > Salmonidae > Coregonus > Coregonus lavaretus. Next base: position 261,329 of record NW_028160387.1, on the reverse strand, counting down.
TTGAGATGGGGTTTAGGGTTAGGGAGGATGGGGTGGAGATGGGGTAAGGGAGGATGGGGAGGAGATGGGGGTTAGGGAGGATGGGGTTGGAGATGGGGTTAGGGTTAGGGAGGATGGGGGTTGAGATGGGGTTAGGGTTAGGGAGGATGGAGTGGAGATGGGTTATGGTTAGGGAGGATGTGGGTGGATATGGGGTTAGTGTTAGGGAGGATGGGGTGGAGATGGGGTTAGGTTTAGGGAGGATGGGGGTTGAGATGGGGTTAGGGTTAGGGAGGATGGAGTGGAGATGGGTTATGGTTAGGGAGGATGGGAGTGGAGATGGGGTTAGGGTTAGGGAGGATGGGGTGGAGATGGGTTAGGGTTAGGGAGGATGGGGGTTGAGATGGGGTTAGGGAGGATGGGGGTGGAGATACATTTAGGGTTAGGGAGGATGGGGTGGAGATGGGGTTAGGGTTAGGGAAGATGGGGGTGGAGATGGGGTTAGGGTTAGGGAGGATGGGCTGTGGAGATTGGGTTAGGGTTAGGGAGGATGGGGTGGAGATTGGGTTAGGGTTAGGGAGGATGGGGTGGAGATGGGGTTATGGTTAGGGAGGATGTGGGTGCAGATTGGGTTAATATTAGGGAGGATAGGGGTGGAGATGAGGTTAGTGTTAGGGAGGATGGGGTGGAGATGGGGTTAAGGTTAGGAAGGATAGGGGTGAAGATGGGGTTAGGGTTAGGGAGGATATGGGTGGAGATGGAGTAGAGATGGGGGTTAGGGTTAGGGAGGATGGGGTGGAGATGGGGTAAGGGAGGATGGGGGTGGAGATGGGGTTAGAGTTAGGGAGGATGGGGGTGGAGATGGGGTTAGGTTAGTGTTAGGGAAAATGGGGGGTGGAGAAGGGGTTAAGGTGAAGGAGGATGGGGATAGGGTTAGGGAGGATGGGGTGGAGATGAGGTTAGGGTTAGGGAGGATGGAGTAGAGATGGGGTTAGGGTTAGGGAGGATGGGGTGGAGATGGGTTTAGGGTTAGGGAGGAAGGGGGTGGAGATGGGGTTAGGGTTAGGGAGGATGGGGTGGATATGGGGTTAGGGTTAGGGAGGATGGGGTGGAGATGGGGTTAGGTTTAGGGAGGATGGGGGTTGAGATGGGGTTAGGGTTAGGGAGGATGGAGTGGAGATGGGGTTAGGGTTAGGGAGGATGGGAGTGGATATGGGGTTAGGGTTAGGGAGGATGGGGTGGAGATGGGGTTAGGGAGGATGTGGGTGGAGATGGGGTTAGGGTTAGGGAGGATGGGGGTGAGATGGGGTTTGGGTTATGGTTAGGGAGGATGTGGGTGGAGATGGGGTTAAGGTTAGGGAGGATAGGGGTGGAGATGAGGTTAGGTTTAGGGAGGATTGGGTGGAGATGGGGTTAGGGTTAGGGAGGATGGGGTGGAGATGGGGTTAAGGTTAGGAAGGATAGGGGTGGAGATGGGGTGGAGATGGGGGTTAGGGAGGATGGGGTGGAGATGGGGTTAGGGTTAGGGAGGATGGGGGTAGAGATGGGGTTAGGGTTAGGGAGGATGGGGGTGGAGATGGGGTTAGGGTTAGGGATTATGGGGGTAGAGATGGTGTAGGGTTAGGGTAGATGGGCTGTGGAGATGGGGTTAGGTTTTGGGAGGATGGGGGTGGAGATTGGGTTAGGGTTAGGGAGGATGGGGTGGATATGGGGTTAGGGTTAGGGTTAGGGAGGATGTGGGTGGAGATGGGGTTAAGGTTAGGGAGGATAGGGGTGGAGATGAGGTTAGGGTTAGGGATTATGGGGGTAGAGATGGGGTTAGGGTTAGGGTGGATGGGGTGGAGATGGGGTTAGGGTTAGTGAGGATGGGGTGGAGATGGGGTTAGGGTTAGGGAGGATGGGGTGGAGATGGGGTTAAGGTTAGGAAGGATAGGGGTGGAGATGGGGTTAGGGTTAGGGAGGATGTGGGTGGAGATGGGGTGGAGATGGGGTTAGAGTTAGGGAGGATGGAGTGGAGATGGGGTTAGGGTGAGGGAGGATGGGGGTGAAGATGGGGTTAGGGTGGATGGGGAGGAGATGGGGGTTAGGGAGGATGGGGGTGGAGATGGGGTTAGGGTTAGGGAGGATGGGGGTGGAGATGGGGTTAGGGTTAGGGAGGATGGAGTGGAGATGGGGTTAGGGTTAGGGAGGATGGGGTGGAGATGGGGTTATGTTAGTGTTAGGGAAAATGGGGGGTGGAGATGGGGTTAAGGTGAAGGAGGATGGGGTTAGGGTTAGGGAGGATGGGGATGAGATTGGGTTAGGGTTAGGGAGGATGGAGTAGAGATGGGGTTAGGGTTAGGGAGGATGGGGGTGGAGATGGGGTTAGGGTTAGGGATTATGGGGGTAGAAATGGGGTTAAGGTTAGGGAGGATGGGGTGGAGATGGTGTTAGGGTTGGGGAGGATGGGGTTAGGGTTAGGGAGGATGGGATGGAGATGGGGTTAGGTTCAGGGAGGATGGGGGTGGGGGTGGAGATGGGGTTAGGGAGGATGGGGGTGGAGATGTGGTTAGGGTTAGGGAGGATGGGGGTGGAGATGGGGTTAGGGTTAGGGAGGATGGGGGTGGAGATGAGGTTAGGGAGGATGGGGGTAGAGGTGGGGATAGGGAGGATGGGGGTGGAGATGGGGTTAGGGTTAGGGAGGATTTGGTGGAGATGGGGTTAGGGTTAGGGAGGATGGGGTGGAGATGGGTTTAGGGTTAGGGAGGATGGGGGTGGGGGTGGAGATGGGGTTAGGGTTAGGGAGGATGGGGGTGGAGATGGGGTTAGGGTTAGGGAGGATGGGGGTGGAGATTGGGTTAGGGAGGATGGGGGTAGAGATGAGGATGGGGGTGGAGATGGGGTTAGGGTTAGGGAGGATTTGGTGGAGATGAGGTTAGGGTTAGGGAGGGTGGGGTGGAGATGTGGTTAGGGTTAGGGAGGATGGGGGTGGAGATGGGGTTAGGGTTAGGGAGGATGGGGTGGAGATGGGGTTAGGGAGGATGGGGGTAGAGATGGGGTTAGGGAGGATGGGGGTGGAGATGGGGTTAGGGTTAGGGAGGATGGGGTGGAGATGGGGTTAGGGTTAGGGAGGGTGGGTGGGGTGCAGATGGGGTTAGGGTTAGGGAGGAAGTGGTGGAGATGGGGTTAGGGAGGATGGGGGTAGAGATGGGGTTAGGGAGGATGGGGGTGGAGATGGGGTTAGGGTTAGGGAGGATGGGGTGGAGATGGGGTTAGGGTTAGGGAGGATGGGGGTGGAGATGGGGTTAGGGTTAGGGAGGATTTGGTGGAGATGGGGTTAGGGTTAGGGAGGATGGGGGTGGAGATGGGGTTAGGGAGGATGGGGGTAGAGATGGGGTTAGGGAGGATGGGGGTGGAGATGGGGTTAGGGTTAGGGAGGATGGGGTGGAGATGGGGTTAGGGTTAGGGAGGATGGAGTACAGATGGGGTTAGGGTTAGGGAGGATGGGGGTGGAGATGGGGTTAGGGTTAGGGATTATGGGGGTAGAGATGGGGTTAAGGTTAGGGAGGATGGGGTGGAGATGGGGTTAAGGTTAGGGAGGATGGGGTGGAGATGGGGTTAGGGTTAGGGAGGATGGGGGTGGAGATTGGGTGGAGATGGGGGTTAGGGTTAGGGAGGATGGGCTGTGGAGATTGGGTTAGGGTTAGGGAGGATGGGGGTGTAGATGAGGTTAGGGTTAGGGAGGATGGGGTGGAGATGGGGTTAGGGTTAGGGAGGATGGGGTGGAGATGGGGTTAAGGTTAGGAAGGATAGGGGTGGAGATGGGGTTAGGGTTAGGGAGGATGGGGGTGGAGATGGGGTTGAGATGGGGTTTAGGGTTAGGGAGGATGGGGTGGAGATGGGGTAAGGGAGGATGGGGAGGAGATGGGGGTTAGGGAGGATGGGGTTGGAGATGGGGTTAGGGTTAGGGAGGATGGGGGTGGAGATGGGGTTAGGGTTAGGGAGGATAGAGTGGAGATGGGGTTAGGGTTAGGGAGGATGGGGGTGGAGATGGGGTTAGGTTAGTGTTAGGGAAATGGGGGGTGGAGATGAGGTTAAGGAGGATGGGGTTAGGGTTAGGGAGGATGGGGTGGAGATGGGGTTAGGGTTAGGGAGGATGGAGTAGAGATGGGGTTATTGTTAGGGAGGATGGGGGTGGAAATGGGGTTAGGGTTAGGGATTATGGGGGTGGAGATGGGGTTAAGGTTAGGGAGGATGGGGTGGAGATGGGGTTAGGGTTAGGGAGGATGGGGGTGGAGATGGGTTTAGGGTTAGGGAGGATGGGGTGGAGATGGGGTTAGGGTTAGGGTTAGGGAGGATGTGGGTGGATATGGGGTTTGTGTTAGGGAGGATGGGGTGGAGATGGGGTTAGGTTTAGGGAGGATGGGGGTTGAGATGGGGTTAGGGTTAGGGAGGATGGAGTGGAGATGGGGTTAGGGTTAGGGAGGATGGGGGTGGAAATGGGGTTAGGGTTAGGGATTATGGGGGTGGAGATGGGGTTAAGGTTAGGGAGGATGGGGTGGAGATGGGTTTAGGGTTAGGGAGGAAGGGGGTGGAGATGTGGTTAGGGTTAGGGAGGATGGGGTGGAGATGGGGTTAGGGTTAGGGTTAGGGAGGATGTGGGTGGATATGGGGTTAGTGTTAGGGAGGATGGGGTGGAGATGGGGTTAGGTTTAGGGAGGATGGGGGTTGAGATGGGGTTATGGTTAGGGAGGATGGAGTGGAGATGGGTTACGGTTAGGGAGGATGGGAGTGGAGATGGGGTTAGGGTTAGGGAGGATGGGGTGGAGATGGGTTAGGGTTAGGGAGGATGGGGGTTGAGATGGGGTTAGGGAGGATGGGGGTGGAGATACATTTAGGGTTAGGGAGGATGGGGTGGAGATGGGGTTAGGGTTAGGGAAGATGGGGGTGGAGATGGGGTTAGGGTTAGGGAGGATGGGCTGTGGAGATTGGGTTAGGGTTAGGGAGGATGGGGTGGAGATTGGGTTAGGGTTAGGGAGGATGGGGTGGAGATGGGGTTATGGTTAGGGAGGATGTGGGTGCAGATTGGGTTAATATTAGGGAGGATAGGGGTGGAGATGAGGTTAGTGTTAGGGAGGATGGGGTGGAGATGAGGTTAAGGTTAGGAAGGATAGGGGTGGAGATGGGGTTAGGGTTAGGGAGGATATGGGTGGAGATGGAGTAGAGATGGGGGTTAGGGTTAGGGAGGATGGGGTGGTGATGGGGTAAGGGAGGATGGGGGTGGAGATGGGGTTAGAGTTAGGGAGGATGGGGGTGGAGATGGGGTTAGGTTAGTGTTAGGGAAAATGGGGGGTGGAGAAGGGGTTAAGGTGAAGGAGGATGGGGATAGGGTTAGGGAGGATGGGGTGGAGATGAGGTTAGGGTTAGGGAGGATGGAGTAGAGATGGGGTTAGGGTTAGGGAGGATGGGGTGGAGATGGGTTTAGGGTTAGGGAGGAAGGGGGTGGAGATGGGGTTAGGGTTAGGGAGGATGGGCGTGGAGATGGGGTTAGGGTTAGGGAGGATGGGGGTGGATATGGGGTTAGGGTTAGGGAGGATGGGGTGGAGATGGGGTTAGGTTTAGGGAGGATGGGGGTTGAGATGGGGTTAGGGTTAGGGAGGATGGAGTGGAGATGGGGTTAGGGTTAGGGAGGATGGGAGTGGATATGGGGTTAGGGTTAGGGAGGATGGGGTGGAGATGGGGTTAGGGAGGATGTGGGTGGAGATGGGGTTAGGGTTAGGGAGGATGGGGGTGAGATGGGGTTTGGGTTATGGTTAGGGAGGATGTGGGTGGAGATGGGGTTAAGGTTAGGGAGGATAGGGGTGGAGATGAGGTTAGGTTTAGGGAGGATTGGGTGGAGATGGGGTTAGGGTTAGGGAGGATGGGGTGGAGATGGGGTTAAGGTTAGGAAGGATAGGGGTGGAGATGGGGTGGAGATGGGGGTTAGGGAGGATGGGGTGGAGATGGGGTTAGGGTTAGGGAGGATGGGGGTAGAGATGGGGTTAGGGAGGATGGGGTGGAGATGGTGTTAGGGTTAGGGAGGATGGTGTTGGAGATGGGAGGATGGGGTGGAGATGGGGGTTAGGTAGGATGGGGGTGGAGATGGTGTTAGGGTTAGGGAGGATGTGGGTGGAGATGGGGTTAGGGTTGGGAGGATGGGGTGGAGATGGGGTTAGGTTTAGGGAGGATGGGGGTTGAGATGGGGTTAGGGTTATGGAGGATGGAGTGGAGATGGGGTTAGGGTTATGGAGGATGGAGTGGAGATGGGGTTAGGGTTAGGGAGGATGGGGTGGAGATGGGGTTAGGGTTAGGGAGGATGGGGTGGAGATTGGGTTAGGGAGGATGGGGTTAGAGTTAGGGAGGATGGGGTGGAGATGGGGTTAGGTTTAGGGAGGATGTGGGTGGAGATGGGGTTATGGTTAAGGAGGATGGGGTGGAGATGGGGTTAGGGTTAGGGAGGATGGGGGTTGAGATGGGGTTAGGGTAAGGGAGGATGGAGTGGAGATGGGGTTAGGGTTAGGGAGGATGGGAGTGGAGATGGGATTAGGGTTAGGGAGGATGGGGGTGGAGATGGGGTTAGGGTTAGGGAGGATGGAGTGGAGATGGGGTTAGGGTTAGGGAGGATGGGAGTGGAGATGGGATTAGGGTTAGGGAGGATGGGGGTGGAGATGGGGTTAGGGTTAGGGAGGATGAGGGTAGAGATGGGGTTAGGGAGGATGGGGGTGGAGATTGGGTTAGGGTTAGGGAGGATGGGGTGGAGATAGGGTTAGGGTTAGGGTTAGGGTTAGGGAGGATGTGGGTGGATATGGGGTTAAGGTTAGGGAGGATAGGGGTGGAGATGAGGTTAGGGTTAGGGAGGATGGGGTGGAGATGGGGTTAGGGTTAGGGAGGATGGGGTGGAGATTGGGTTAAGGTTAGGGAGGATAGGGGTGGATATGGGGTTAGGGTTAGGGAGGATGGGGGTGGAAATGGGGTGGAGATGGGTGTTAGGTTTAGGGAGGATGGAGTGGAGATAGGGTAGGGAGGATGGGGTGGAGATGGGGTTAGGGTGAGGGAGGATGGGGTGAAGATGGGGTTAGGGAGTATGGGGAGGAGATGGGGGTTAGGGAGAATGGGGGTGGAGATGGGGTTAGGGATTGGGAGGATGGGGTGGAGATTGGGTTAGGGTTAGGGAGGATGGGGTGGAGATGGGGTTAGGGTTAGGGTTAGGGAGGATGTGGGTGGAGATGGGGTTAAGGTTAGGGAGGATAGGGTTGGAGATGAGGTTAGGTTTAGGGAGGATGGGGTGGAGATGGGGTTAGGGTTAGGGAGGATGGGGTGGAGATGGGGTTAGGGTTAGGGAGGATGGGGTGGAGATGGGGTTAGGGTGAGGGAGGATGGGGGTGAAGATGGGGTTAGGGAGGATGGGGAGGAGATCGGGGTTAGGGAGGATGGGGGTGGAGATGGGGTTAGGGTTAGGGAGGATGGGGGTGGAGATGGGGTTAGGGTTAGGGAGGATGGAGTGAAGATGGGGTTAGGGTTAGGGAGGATGGGGGTGGAGATGGGGTTAGGTTAGTGTTAGGGAAAATGGGGGGTGGAGATGGGTTTAAGGTGAAGGAGGATGGGGTTAGGGTTAGGGAGGATGTGGTGGAGATGGGGTTAGGGTTAGGGAGGATGGAGTAGAGATGGGGTTAGGGTTAGGGAGGATGGGGGTGGAGATGGGGTTAGGGTTAGGGATTATGGGGGTAGAGATGGGGTTAGGGTTATTGTAGATCGGCTGTGGAGATGGGGTTAGGGTTTGGGAGGATGGGGGTGGAGATGGGGTTAGGGTTAGGGAGGATGGAGTGGAGATGGGGTTAGGGTTAGGGAGGATGGGGGTGGAGATGGGGTTAGGTTAGTGTTAGGGAAAATGGGGGGTGGAGATGGGGTTAAGGTGAAGGAGGATGGGGTTATGGTTAGGGAGGATGGGGTGGAGATGGGGTTAGGGTTAGGGAGGATGGAGTAGAGATGGGGTTAGGGTTAGGGAGGATGGGGGGGAGATCGGGTTAGGGTTAGGGATTATGGGGGTAGAGATGGGGTTAGGGTTAGGGTAGATGGGCTGTGGAGATGGGGTTAGGGTTTGGGAGGATGGGGGTTGAGATGGGGTTAGGGTTAGGGAGGATGGAGTGGAGATGGGGTTAAGGTTAGGGAGGATAGGGGTGGAGATGAGGTTAGGGTTAGGGAGGATGGGGTGGAGATGGGGTTAGGGTTAGGGAGGATGGGGTGGAGATGGGGTTAGGGTTAGGGAGGATGGGGTGGAGATGGGGTAAGGGAGGATGGGGATGGAGATGGGGTTAGGGTTAGGGAGGATGGGGGTGGAGATGGGGTTAGGGTTAGGGAGGATGGAGTGGAGATGGGGTTAGGGTTAGGGAGGATGGGGGTGGAGATGGGGTTAGGGTTAGGGATTATGGGGGTAGAGATGGTGTAGGGTTAGGGTAGATGGGCTGTGGAGATGGGGTTAGGTTTTGGGAGGATGGGGGTGGAGATTGGGTTAGGGTTAGGGAGGATGGGGTGGATATGGGGTTAGGGTTAGGGTTAGGGAGGATGTGGGTGGAGATGGGGTTAAGGTTAGGGAGGATAGGGGTGGAGATGAGGTTAGGGTTAGGGATTATGGGGGTAGAGATGGGGTTAGGGTTAGGGTGGATGGGGTGGAGATGGGGTTAGGGTTAGTGAGGATGGGGTGGAGATGGGGTTAGGGTTAGGGAGGATGGGGTGGAGATGGGGTTAAGGTTAGGAAGGATAGGGGTGGAGATGGGGTTAGGGTTAGGGAGGATGTGGGTGGAGATGGGGTGGAGATGGGGTTAGAGTTAGGGAGGATGGAGTGGAGATGGGGTTAGGGTGAGGGAGGATGGGGGTGAAGATGGGGTTAGGGTGGATGGGGAGGAGATGGGGGTTAGGGAGGATGGGGGTGGAGATGGGGTTAGGGTTAGGGAGGATGGGGGTGGAGATGGGGTTAGGGTTAGGGAGGATGGAGTGGAGATGGGGTTAGGGTTAGGGAGGATGGGGGTGGAGATGGGGTTATGTTAGTGTTAGGGAAAATGGGGGGTGGAGATGGGGTTAAGGTGAAGGAGGATGGGGTTAGGGTTAGGGAGGATTGGGTGGAGATTGGGTTAGGGTTAGGGAGGATGGAGTAGAGATGGGGTTAGGGTTAGGGAGGATGGGGGTGGAGATGGGGTTAGGGTTAGGGATTATGGGGGTAGAAATGGGGTTAAGGTTAGGGAGGATGGGGTGGAGATGGTGTTAGGGTTGGGGAGGATGGGGTTAGGGTTAGGGAGGATGGGATGGAGATGGGGTTAGGTTCAGGGAGGATGGGGGTGGGGGTGGAGATGGGGTTAGGGAGGATGGGGGTGGAGATGTGGTTAGGGTTAGGGAGGATGGGGGTGGAGATGGGGTTAGGGTTAGGGAGGATGGGGGTGGAGATGAGGTTAGGGAGGATGGGGGTAGAGGTGGGGATAGGGAGGATGGGGGTGGAGATGGGGTTAGGGTTAGGGAGGATTTGGTGGAGATGGGGTTAGGGTTAGGGAGGATGGGGTGGAGATGGGTTTAGGGTTAGGGAGGATGGGGGTGGGGGTGGAGATGGGGTTAGGGTTAGGGAGGATGGGGGTGGAGATGGGGTTAGGGTTAGGGAGGATGGGGGTGGAGATTGGGTTAGGGAGGATGGGGGTAGAGATGAGGATGGGGGTGGAGATGGGGTTAGGGTTAGGGAGGATTTGGTGGAGATGACGTTAGGGTTAGGGAGGGTGGGGTGGAGATGTGGTTAGGGTTAGGGAGGATGGGGGTGGAGATGGGGTTAGGGTTAGGGAGGATGGGGTGGAGATGGGGTTAGGGAGGATGGGGGTAGAGATGGGGTTAGGGAGGATGGGGGTGGAGATGGGGTTAGGGTTAGGGAGGATGGGGTGGAGATGGGGTTAGGGTTAGGGAGGGTGGGGTGCAGATGGGGTTAGGGTTAGGGAGGAAGTGGTGGAGATGGGGTTAGGGAGGATGGGGGTAGAGATGGGGTTAGGGAGGATGGGGGTGGAGATGGGGTTAGGGTTAGGGAGGATGGGGTGGAGATGGGGTTAGGGTTAGGGAGGATTTGGTGGAGATGGGGTTAGGGTTAGGGAGGATGGGGGTGGAGATGGGGTTAGGGAGGATGGGGGTAGAGATGGGGTTAGGGAGGATGGGGGTGGAGATGGGGTTAGGGTTAGGGAGGATGGGGTGGAGATGGGGTTAGGGTTAGGGAGGATGGAGTACAGATGGGGTTAGGGTTAGGGAGGATGGGGGTGGAGATGGGGTTAGGGTTAGGGATTATGGGGGTAGAGATGGGGTTAAGGTTAGGGAGGATGGGGTGGAGATGGGTTTAGGGTTAGGGAGGATGGGGGTGGGGGTGGAGATGGGGTTAGGGTTAGGGAGGATGGGGGTGGAGATGGGGTTAGGGTTAGGGAGGATGGGGGTGGAGATTGGGTTAGGGAGGATGGGGGTAGAGATGAGGATGGGGGTGGAGATGGGGTTAGGGTTAGGGAGGATTTGGTGGAGATGACGTTAGGGTTAGGGAGGGTGGGGTGGAGATGTGGTTAGGGTTAGGGAGGATGGGGGTGGAGATGGGGTTAGGGTTAGGGAGGATGGGGTGGAGATGGGGTTAGGGAGGATGGGGGTAGAGATGGGGTTAGGGAGGATGGGGGTGGAGATGGGGTTAGGGTTAGGGAGGATGGGGTGGAGATGGGGTTAGGGTTAGGGAGGGTGGGGTGCAGATGGGGTTAGGGTTAGGGAGGAAGTGGTGGAGATGGGGTTAGGGAGGATGGGGGTAGAGATGGGGTTAGGGAGGATGGGGGTGGAGATGGGGTTAGGGTTAGGGAGGATGGGGTGGAGATGGGGTTAGGGTTAGGGAGGATGGAGTACAGATGGGGTTAGGGTTAGGGAGGATGGGGGTGGAGATGGGGTTAGGGTTAGGGATTATGGGGGTAGAGATGGGGTTAAGGTTAGGGAGGATGGGGTGGAGATGGGTTTAGGGTTAGGGAGGATGGGGGTGGGGGTGGAGATGGGGTTAGGGTTAGGGAGGATGGGGGTGGAGATGGGGTTAGGGTTAGGGAGGATGGGGGTGGAGATTGGGTTAGGGAGGATGGGGGTAGAGATGAGGATGGGGGTGGAGATGGGGTTAGGGTTAGGGAGGATTTGGTGGAGATGACGTTAGGGTTAGGGAGGGTGGGGTGGAGATGTGGTTAGGGTTAGGGAGGATGGGGGTGGAGATGGGGTTAGGGTTAGGGAGGATGGGGTGGAGATGGGGTTAGGGAGGATGGGGGTAGAGATGGGGTTAGGGAGGATGGGGGTGGAGATGGGGTTAGGGTTAGGGAGGATGGGGTGGAGATGGGGTTAGGGTTAGGGAGGGTGGGGTGCAGATGGGGTTAGGGTTAGGGAGGAAGTGGTGGAGATGGGGTTAGGGAGGATGGGGGTAGAGATGGGGTTAGGGAGGATGGGGGTGGAGATGGGGTTAGGGTTAGGGAGGATGGGGTGGAGATGGGGTTAGGGTTAGGGAGGATTTGGTGGAGATGGGGTTAGGGTTAGGGAGGATGGGGGTGGAGATGGGGTTAGGGAGGATGGGGGTAGAGATGGGGTTAGGGAGGATGGGGGTGGAGATGGGGTTAGGGTTAGGGAGGATGGGGTGGAGATGGGGTTAGGGTTAGGGAGGATGGAGTACAGATGGGGTTAGGGTTAGGGAGGATGGGGGTGGAGATGGGGTTAGGGTTAGGGATTATGGGGGTAGAGATGGGGTTAAGGTTAGGGAGGATGGGGTGGAGATGGTGTTAGGGTTAGGGAGGATGGGGTTAGGGTTAGGGAGGATGGGATGGAGATGGGGTTAGGTTCAGGGAGGATGGGGGTGGGGGTGGTGATGGGGTTAGGGAGGATGGGGGTGGAGATGGGGTTAGGGTTAGGGAGGATGGGGGTGGAGATGGGGTTAGGGAGGATGGGGGTAGAGATGGGGATAGGGAGGATGGGGGTGGAGATGGGGTTAGGGTTAGGGAGGATTTGGTGGAGATGGGGTTAGGGTTAGGGAGGATGGGGTGGAGATGGGTTTAGGGTTAGGGAGGATGGGGTGGGGGTGGAGATGGGGTTAGGGAGGATGGGGGTGGAGGTGTGGTTAGGGTTAGGGAGGATGGGGGTGGAGATGGGGTTAGGGTTAGGGAGGATGGGGGTGGAGATGGGGTTAGGGAGGATGGGGGTAGAGATGGGGATAGGGAGGATGGGGGTGGAGATGGGGTTAGGGTTAGGGAGGATTTGGTGGAGATGGGGTTAGGGTTAGGGAGGGTGGGGTGGAGATGTGGTTAGGGTTAGGGAGGATGGGGTGGAGATGGGGTTAGGGTTAGGGAGGATGGGGTGGAGATGGGGTTAGGGAGGATGGGGGTAGAGATGGGGTTAGGGAGGATGGGGGTGGAGATGGGGTTAGGGTTAGGGAGGATGGGGTGGAGATGGGGTTAGGGTTAGGGAGGTTGGGGTGGAGATGGGTTTAGGGTTAGGGAGGAAGTGGTGGAGATGGGGTTAGGGAGGATGGGGGTAGAGATGGGGTTAGGGAGGATGGGGGTGGAGATGGGGTTAGGGTTAGGGAGGATGGGGTGGAGATGGGGTTAGGGTTAGGGAGGATGGGGGTGGAGATGGGGTTAGGGTTAGGGAGGATTTGGTGGAGATGGGGTTAGGGTTAGGGAGGATGGGGGTGGAGATGGGGTTAGGGTTAGGGAGGATGGGGTGGAGTTGGGTTAGGGTTAGGGAGGATGTGGGTGGATATGGGGTTAGGGTTAGGGAGGATGGGGTGGAGATGGGGTTAGGGTTAGGGAGGATGGGGTGGAGATGGGTTAGGGTTAGGGAGGATGGGGATTGAGATGGGGTTAGGGATGATGGGGTGGAGATACATTTAGGGTTAGGGAGGATGGGATGGAGATGGGGTTAGGGTTAGGGAGGATGGGGGTGAGATGGGGTTTGGGTTAGGGTTAGGGAGAATGTGGGTGGAGATGGGGTTAAGGTTAGGGAGGATAGGGGTGGAGATGAGGTTAGGGTTAGGGAGGATTGGGTGGAGATGGGGTTAGGGTTAGGGAGGATGGGGTGGAGATGGGGTTAGGGTTAGGGAGGATGGGGGTAGAGATGGGGTTAGGGAGGATGGGGTGTAGATGGTGTTAGGGTTAGGGAGGATGGGGTTGGAGATGGGAGGATGGGGTGGAGATGGGGGTTAGGGAGGATGGGGGTGGAGATGGTGTTAGGGTTAGGGAGGATGTGGGTGGAGATGGGGTTAGGGTTAGGGAGGATGGGGTGGAGATGGGGTTAGGTTTAGGGAGGATGGGGGTTGAGATGGGGTTAGGGTTATGGAGGATGGAGTGGAGATGGGGTTAGGGTTATGGAGGATGGGGGTGGAGATGGGGTTAGGGTTAGGGAGAATGGGGAGGAGATTGGGTTAGGGTTAGGGAGGATGTGGTTGGAGATGGACTTAAGGTTAGGGAGGATAGGGGTGGAGATGAGGTTAGGGTTAGGGAGGATGGGGGGGAGATGGGGTTAGTGTTAAGGTGGATGAGGTGGAGATGGGGTTAAGGTTAGGGAGGATGGGGTGGAGATGGTGTTAGGGTTAGGGAGGATGGGGTTAGGGTTAGGGAGGATGGGATGGAGATGGGGTTAGGTTCAGGGAGGATGGGGGTGGGGGTGGAGATGGGGTTAGGGAGGATGGGGGTGGAGATGTGGTTAGGGTTAGGGAGGATGGGGTGGAGATGGGGTTAGGGTTAGGGAGGATGGGGGTGGAGATGGGGTTAGGGAGGACGGGGGTAGAGATGGGGGTAGGGAGGATGGGGGTGGAGATGGGGTTAGGGTTAGGGAGGATTTGGTGGAGATGGGGTTAGGGTTAGGGAGGATGGGGTGGAGATGGGTTTAGGGTTAGGGAGGATGGGGGTGGGGGTGGAGATGGGGTTAGGGAGGATGGGGGTGGAGGTGTGGTTAGGGTTAGGGAGGATGGGGGTGGAGATGGGGTTAGGGTTAGGGAGGATGGGGGTGGAGATGGGGTTAGGGAGGATGGGGGTAGAGATGGGGATAGGGAGGATGGGGGTGGAGATGGGGTTAGGGTTAGGGAGGATTTGGTGGAGATGGGGGTTAGGGTTAGGGAGGGTGGGGTGGAGATGTGGTTAGGGTTAGGGAGGATGGGGGTGGAGATGGGGTTAGGGTTAGGGAGGATGGGGTGGAGATGGGGTTAGGGAGGATGGGGGTAGAGATGGGGTTAGGGAGGATGGGGGTGGAGATGGGGTTAGGGTTAGGGAGGATGGGGTGGAGATGGGGTTAGGGTTAGGGAGGGTGGGGTGGGGTGGAGATGGGTTTAGGGTTAGAGAGGAAGTGGTGGAGATGGGGTTAGGGAGGATGGGGGTAGAGATGGGGTTAGGGAGGATGGGGGTGGAGATGGGGTTAGGCTTAGGGAGGATGGGGTGGAGATGGGGTTAAGGTTAGGAAGGATAGGGGTGGAGATGGGGTGGAGATGGGGGTTAGGGATGATGGGGTGGAGATGGGGTTAGGGTTAGGGAGGATGGGGGTAGAGATGGGGTTAGGGAGTATGGGGTGGAGATGGTGTTAGGATTAGGGAGGATGGGGTTGGAGATGGGAGGATGGGGTGGAGATGGGGATTAGGGAGGATGGGGGTGGAGCTGGTGTTAGGGTTAGGGAGGATGTGGGTGGAGATGGGGTTAGGGTTAGGGATTATGGGGTGGAGATGGGGTTAGGTTTAGGGAGGATGGGGGTTGAGAAGGGGGTTAGGGTTATGGAGGATGGAGTGGAGATGGGGTTAGGGTTATGGAGGATGGGAGTGGAGATGGGGTTAGGGAGTATGGGGAGGAGATGGGGGTTAGGGAGGATGGGGGTGGAGATGGGGTTAGGGTGAGGGAGGGTGGGGTGAAGATGGGGTTAGGGAGTATGGGGAGGAGATGGGGGTTAGGGAGGATGGGGGTGGAGATTGGGTTAGGGATTGTGAGGATGGGGTGGAGATTGGGTTAGGGTTAGGGAGGATGGGGTGGAGATGGGGTTAGGGTTAGGGTTAGGGAGGATGTGGGTGGAGATGGGGTTAAGGTTAGGGAGGATAGGGGTGGAGATGAGGTTAGGTTTAGGGAGGATGGGGTGGAGATGGGGTTAGGGTTAGGGAGGATGGGGTGGAGATGGGGTAAGGGAGGATGGGGGTGGAGATGGGGTTAGAGTTAGGGAGGATGGGGTGGAGATGGGGTTAGGGTGAGGGAGGATGGGGGTGAAGATGGGGTTAGGGAGGATGGGGAGGAGATGGGGGTTAGGGAGGATGGGGGTGGAGATGGGGTTAGGGTTAGGGAGGATGGGGGTGGAGATGGGGTTAGGGTTAGGGAGGATGGAGTGAAGATGGGGTTAGGGTTAGGGAGGATGGGGGTGGAGATGGGGTTAGGTTAGTGTTAGGGAAAATGGGGGGTGGAGATGGGTTTAAGGTGAAGGAGGATGGGGTTAGGGTTAGGGAGGATGTGGTGGAGATGGGGTTAGGGTTAGGGAGGATGAAGTAGAGATTGGGTTAGGGTTAGGGAGGATGGGGGTGGAGATGGGGTTAGGGTTAGGGATTATGGGGGTAGAGATGGGGTTAGGGTTAGGGTAGATGGGCTGTGGAGATGGGGTTAGGGTTTGGGAGGATGGGGGTGGAGATGGGGTTAGGGTTAGGGAGGATGGAGTGGAGATGGGGTTAAGGTTAGGGAGGATAGGGGTGGAGATGAGGTTAGGGTTAGGGAGGATGGGGTGGAGATGGGGTTAGGGTTAGGGAGGATGGGGTGGAGATGGGGTTAGGGTTAGGGAGGATGGGGTGGAGATGGGGTAAGGGAGGATGGGGGTGGAGATGGGGTTAGGGTTAGGGAGGATGGGGGTGGAGATGGGGTTAGGGTTAGGGAGGATGGAGTGGAGATGGGGTTAGGGTTAGGGAGGATGGGGGTGGAGATGGGGTTAGGTTAGTGTTAGGGAAAATGGGGGTTGGAGATGGGGTTAAGGTGAAGGAGGATGGGGTTAGGGTTAGGGAGGATGGGGTGGAGATGGGGTTAGGGTTAGGGAGGATGGAGTAGAGATGGGGTTAGGGTTAGGGAGGATGGGGGTGGAGATGGGGTTAGGGTTAGGGATTATGGGGGTAGAGATGGTGTAGGGTTAGGGTAGATGGGCTGTGGAGATGGGGTTAGGGTTTGGGAGGATGGGGGTGGAGATTGGGTTAGGGTTAGGGAGGATGGGGTGGATATGGGGTTAGGGTTAGGGTTAGGGAGGATGTGGGTGGAGATGGGGTTAAGGTTAGTGAGGATAGGGGTGGAGATGAGGTTAGGGTTAGGAATTATGGGGGTAGAGAAGGTGTTAGGGAGGATGGGGATGGAGATGGGGTTAGGGTTAGGGAGGATGGGGTGGAGATGGGGTTAGGGTTAGGGAGGGTGGGGTGGGGTGGAGATGGGTTTAGGGTTAGAGAGGAAGTGGTGGAGATGGGGTTAGGGAGGATGGGGGTAGAGATGGGGTTAGGGAGGATGGGGGTGGAGATGGGGTTAGGCTTAGGGAGGATGGGGTGGAGATGGGGTTAGGGTTAGGGAGGATGGGGTTGGAGATGGGGTTAGGGTTAGAGAGGATGGGGGTGGAGATGGGGTTAGGGTTAGGGAGGATGGGGTGGAGTTGGGTTAGGGTTAGGGAGGATGTGGGTGGATATGGGGTTAGGGAGGATGGGGTGGAGATGGGGTTAAGGGTTAGGGAGGATGGGGTGGAGATGGGTTAGGGTTAGGGAGGATGGGGATTGAGATGGGGTTAGGGATGATGGGGTGGAGATACATTTAGGGTTAGGGAGGATGGGATGGAGATGGGGTTAGGGTTAGGGAGGATGGGGGTGAGATGGGGTTTGGGTTAGGGAGGATAGGGGTGGAGATGAGGTTAGGGTTAGGGAGGATTGGGTGGAGATGGGGTTAGGGTTAGGGAGGATGGGGTGGAGATGGGGTTAAGGTTAGGAAGGATAGGGGTGGAGATGGGGTGGAGATGGGGGTTAGGGATGATGGGGTGGAGATGGGGTTAGGGTTAGGGAGGATGGGGGTAGAGATGGGGTTAGGGAGTATGGGGTGGAGATGGTGTTAGGATTAGGGAGGATGGGGTTGGAGATGGGAGGATGGGGTGGAGATGGGGGTTAGGGAGGATGGGGGTGGAGCTGGTGTTAGGGTTAGGGAGGATGTGGGTGGAGATGGGGTTAGGGTTAGGGATTATGGGGTGGAGATGGGGTTAGGTTTAGGGAGGATGGGGGTTGAGAAGGGGGTTAGGGTTATGGAGGATGGAGTGGAGATGGGGTTAGGGTTATGGAGGATGGGAGTGGAGATGGGGTTAGGGAGTATGGGGAGGAGATGGGGGTTAGGGAGGATGGGGGTGGAGATGGGGTTAGGGTGAGGGAGGGTGGGGTGAAGATGGGGTTAGGGAGTATGGGGAGGAGATGGGGGTTAGGGAGGATGGGGGTGGAGATTGGGTTAGGGATTGTGAGGATGGGGTGGAGATTGGGTTAGGGTTAGGGAGGATGGGGTGGAGATGGGGTTAGGGTTAGGGTTAGGGAGGATGTGGGTGGAGATGGGGTTAAGGTTAGGGAGGATAGGGGTGGAGATGAGGTTAGGTTTAGGGAGGATGGGGTGGAGATGGGGTTAGGGTTAGGGAGGATGGGGTGGAGATGGGGTAAGGGAGGATGGGGGTGGAGATGGGGTTAGAGTTAGGGAGGATGGGGTGGAGATGGGGTTAGGGTGAGGGAGGATGGGGGTGAAGATGGGGTTAGGGAGGATGGGGAGGAGATGGGGGTTAGGGAGGATGGGGGTGGAGATGGGGTTAGGGTTAGGGAGGATGGGGGTGGAGATGGGGTTAGGGTTAGGGAGGATGGAGTGAAGATGGGGTTAGGGTTAGGGAGGATGGGGGTGGAGATGGGGTTAGGTTAGTGTTAGGGAAAATGGGGGGTGGAGATGGGTTTAAGGTGAAGGAGGATGGGGTTAGGGTTAGGGAGGATGTGGTGGAGATGGGGTTAGGGTTAGGGAGGATGAAGTAGAAATTGGGTTAGGGTTAGGGAGGATGGGGGTGGAGATGGGGTTAGGGTTAGGGATTATGGGGGTAGAGATGGGGTTAGGGTTAGGGTAGATGGGCTGTGGAGATGGGGTTAGGGTTTGGGAGGATGGGGGTGGAGATGGGGTTAGGGTTAGGGAGGATGGAGTGGAGATGGGGTTAAGGTTAGGGAGGATAGGGGTGGAGATGAGGTTAGGGTTAGGGAGGATGGGGTGGAGATGGGGTTAGGGTTAGGGAGGATGGGGTGGAGATGGGGTTAGGGTTAGGGAGGATGGGGTGGAGATGGGGTAAGGGAGGATGGGGTGGAGATGGGGTTAGGGTTAGGGAGGATGGGGGTGGAGATGGGGTTAGGGTTAGGGAGGATGGAGTGGAGATGGGGTTAGGGTTAGGGAGGATGGGGGTGGAGATGGGGTTAGGTTAGTGTTAGGGAAAATGGGGAGTGGAGATGGGGTTAAGGTGAAGGAGGATGGGGTTAGGGTTAGGGAGGATGGGGTGGAGATGGGGTTAGGGTTAGGGAGGATGGAGTAGAGATGGGGTTAGGGTTAGGGAGGATGGGGGTGGAGATGGGGTTAGGGTTAGGGATTATGGGGGTAGAGATGGTGTAGGGTTAGGGTAGATGGGCTGTGGAGATGGGGTTAGGGTTTGGGAGGATGGGGGTGGAGATTGGGTTAGGGTTAGGGAGGATGGGGTGGATATGGGGTTAGGGTTAGGGTTAGGGAGGATGTGGGTGGAGATGGGGTTAAGGTTAGTGAGGATAGGGGTGGAGATGAGGTTAGGGTTAGGAATTATGGGGGTAGAGAAGGTGTTAGGGTTAGGGTGGATGGGCTGTGGAGATGGGGTTAGGGTTTGGGAGGATGGGGGTGGAGATTGGGTTAGGGTTAGGGAGGATGGGGTGGAGATGGGGTTAGGGTTAGGGTTAGGGAGGATGTGGGTGGAGATGGGGTTAAGGTTAGGGAGGATAGGGGTGGAGATGAGGTTAGGGTTAAGGAGGATGGGGTGGAGATGGGGTTAGGGTTAGGGAGGATGGGGTGGAGATGGGGTTAGGGTTAGGGAGGATGGGGTGGAGATGGGGTTAAGGTTAGGAAGGATAGGGGTGGAGATGGGGTTAGGGTTAGGGAGGATGTGGGTGGAGATGGGGTGGAGATGGGGTTAGAGTTAGGGAGGATGGGGTGGAGATGGGGTTAGGGTGAGGGAGGATGGGGGTGAAGATGGGGTTAGGGTGGATGGGGAGGAGATGGGGGTTAGGGAGGATGGGGGTGGAGATGGGGTTAGGGTTAGGGAGGATGGGGGTGGAGATGGGGTTAGGTTAGTGTTAGGGAAAATGGGGGTTGGAGATGGGGTTAAGGTGAAGGAGGATGGGGTTAGGGTTAGGGAGGATGGGGTGGAGATGGGGTTAGGGTTAGGGAGGATGGAGTAGAGATGGGGTTAGGGTTAGGGAGGATGGGGGTGGAGATGGGGTTAGGGTTAGGGATTATGGGGGTAGAGATGGTGTAGGGTTAGGGTAGATGGGCTGTGGAGATGGGGTTAGGGTTTGGGAGGATGGGGGTGGAGATTGGGTTAGGGTTAGGGAGGATGGGGTGGATATGGGGTTAGGGTTAGGGTTAGGGAGGATGTGGGTGGAGATGGGGTTAAGGTTAGTGAGGATAGGGGTGGAGATGAGGTTAGGGTTAGGAATTATGGGGGTAGAGAAGGTGTTAGGGAGGATGGGGATGGAGATGGGGTTAGGGTTAGGGAGGATGGGGTGGAGATGGGGTTAGGGTTAGGGAGGGTGGGGTGGGGTGGAGATGGGTTTAGGGTTAGAGAGGAAGTGGTGGAGATGGGGTTAGGGAGGATGGGGGTAGAGATGGGGTTAGGGAGGATGGGGGTGGAGATGGGGTTAGGCTTAGGGAGGATGGGGTGGAGATGGGGTTAGGGTTAGGGAGGATGGGGTTGGAGATGGGGTTAGGGTTAGAGAGGATGGGGGTGGAGATGGGGTTAGGGTTAGGGAGGATGGGGTGGAGTTGGGTTAGGGTTAGGGAGGATGTGGGTGGATATGGGGTTAGGGAGGATGGGGTGGAGATGGGGTTAAGGGTTAGGGAGGATGGGGTGGAGATGGGTTAGGGTTAGGGAGGATGGGGATTGAGATGGGGTTAGGGATGATGGGGTGGAGATACATTTAGGGTTAGGGAGGATGGGATGGAGATGGGGTTAGGGTTAGGGAGGATGGGGGTGAGATGGGGTTTGGGTTAGGGAGGATAGGGGTGGAGATGAGGTTAGGGTTAGGGAGGATTGGGTGGAGATGGGGTTAGGGTTAGGGAGGATGGGGTGGAGATGGGGTTAAGGTTAGGAAGGATAGGGGTGGAGATGGGGTGGAGATGGGGGTTAGGGATGATGGGGTGGAGATGGGGTTAGGGTTAGGGAGGATGGGGGTAGAGATGGGGTTAGGGAGTATGGGGTGGAGATGGTGTTAGGATTAGGGAGGATGGGGTTGGAGATGGGAGGATGGGGTGGAGATGGGGGTTAGGGAGGATGGGGGTGGAGCTGGTGTTAGGGTTAGGGAGGATGTGGGTGGAGATGGGGTTAGGGTTAGGGATTATGGGGTGGAGATGGGGTTAGGTTTAGGGAGGATGGGGGTTGAGAAGGGGGTTAGGGTTATGGAGGATGGAGTGGAGATGGGGTTAGGGTTATGGAGGATGGGAGTGGAGATGGGGTTAGGGAGTATGGGGAGGAGATGGGGGTTAGGGAGGATGGGGGTGGAGATGGGGTTAGGGTGAGGGAGGGTGGGGTGAAGATGGGGTTAGGGAGTATGGGGAGGAGATGGGGGTTAGGGAGGATGGGGGTGGAGATTGGGTTAGGGATTGTGAGGATGGGGTGGAGATTGGGTTAGGGTTAGGGAGGATGGGGTGGAGATGGGGTTAGGGTTAGGGTTAGGGAGGATGTGGGTGGAGATGGGGTTAAGGTTAGGGAGGATAGGGGTGGAGATGAGGTTAGGTTTAGGGAGGATGGGGTGGAGATGGGGTTAGGGTTAGGGAGGATGGGGTGGAGATGGGGTAAGGGAGGATGGGGGTGGAGATGGGGTTAGAGTTAGGGAGGATGGGGTGGAGATGGGGTTAGGGTGAGGGAGGATGGGGGTGAAGATGGGGTTAGGGAGGATGGGGAGGAGATGGGGGTTAGGGAGGATGGGGGTGGAGATGGGGTTAGGGTTAGGGAGGATGGGGGTGGAGATGGGGTTAGGGTTAGGGAGGATGGAGTGAAGATGGGGTTAGGGTTAGGGAGGATGGGGGTGGAGATGGGGTTAGGTTAGTGTTAGGGAAAATGGGGGGTGGAGATGGGTTTAAGGTGAAGGAGGATGGGGTTAGGGTTAGGGAGGATGTGGTGGAGATGGGGTTAGGGTTAGGGAGGATGAAGTAGAAATTGGGTTAGGGTTAGGGAGGATGGGGGTGGAGATGGGGTTAGGGTTAGGGATTATGGGGGTAGAGATGGGGTTAGGGTTAGGGTAGATGGGCTGTGGAGATGGGGTTAGGGTTTGGGAGGATGGGGGTGGAGATGGGGTTAGGGTTAGGGAGGATGGAGTGGAGATGGGGTTAAGGTTAGGGAGGATAGGGGTGGAGATGAGGTTAGGGTTAGGGAGGATGGGGTGGAGATGGGGTTAGGGTTAGGGAGGATGGGGTGGAGATGGGGTTAGGGTTAGGGAGGATGGGGTGGAGATGGGGTAAGGGAGGATGGGGGTGGAGATGGGGTTAGGGTTAGGGAGGATGGGGGTGGAGATGGGGTTAGGGTTAGGGAGGATGGAGTGGAGATGGGGTTAGGGTTAGGGAGGATGGGGGTGGAGATGGGGTTAGGTTAGTGTTAGGGAAAATGGGGAGTGGAGATGGGGTTAAGGTGAAGGAGGATGGGGTTAGGGTTAGGGAGGATGGGGTGGAGATGGGGTTAGGGTTAGGGAGGATGGAGTAGAGATGGGGTTAGGGTTAGGGAGGATGGGGGTGGAGATGGGGTTAGGGTTAGGGATTATGGGGGTAGAGATGGTGTAGGGTTAGGGTAGATGGGCTGTGGAGATGGGGTTAGGGTTTGGGAGGATGGGGGTGGACATTGGGTTAGGGTTAGGGAGGATGGGGTGGATATGGGGTTAGGGTTAGGGTTAGGGAGGATGTGGGTGGAGATGGGGTTAAGGTTAGTGAGGATAGGGGTGGAGATGAGGTTAGGGTTAGGAATTATGGGGGTAGAGAAGGTGTTAGGGTTAGGGTGGATGGGCTGTGGAGATGGGGTTAGGGTTTGGGAGGATGGGGGTGGAGATTGGGTTAGGGTTAGGGAGGATGGGGTGGAGATGGGGTTAGGGTTAGGGTTAGGGAGGATGTGGGTGGAGATGGGGTTAAGGTTAGGGAGGATAGGGGTGGAGATGAGGTTAGGGTTAAGGAGGATGGGGTGGAGATGGGGTTAGGGTTAGGGAGGATGGGGTGGAGATGGGGTTAGGGTTAGGGAGGATGGGGTGGAGATGGGGTTAAGGTTAGGAAGGATAGGGGTGGAGATGGGGTTAGGGTTAGGGAGGATGTGGGTGGAGATGGGGTGGAGATGGGGTTAGAGTTAGGGAGGATGGGGTGGAGATGGGGTTAGGGTGAGGGAGGATGGGGGTGAAGATGGGGTTAGGGTGGATGGGGAGGAGATGGGGGTTAGGGAGGATGGGGGTGGAGATGGGGTTAGGGTTAGGGAGGATGGGGGTGGAGATGGGGTTAGGGTTAGGGAGGATGGAGTGGAGATGGGGTTAGGGTTAGGGAGGATGGGGGTGGAGATGGGGTTAGGTTAGTGTTAGGGAAAATGGGGGGTGGAGATGGGGTTAAGGTGAAGGAGGATGCGGTTAGGGTTAGGGAGGATGGGGTGGAGATGGGGTTAGGGTTAGGGAGGATGGAGTAGAGATGGGGTTAGGGTTAGGGAGGATGGGGGTGGAGATGGGGTTAGGGTTAGGGATTATGGGGGTAGAGATGGGGTTAAGGTTAGGGAGGATGGGGTGGAGATGGTGTTAGGGTTAGGGAGGATGGGGTTAGGGTTAGGGAGGATGGGATGGAGATGGGGTTAGGTTCAGGGAGGATGGGGGTGGGGGTGGAGATGGGGTTAGGGAGGATGGGTGTGGAGATGTGGTTAGGGTTAGGGAGGATGGGGGTGGAGATGGGGTTAGGGTTAGGGAGGATGGGGGTGGAGATGGGGTTAGGGAGGATGGGGTAGAGATGGGGATAGGGAGGATGGGGGTGGAGATGGGGTTAGGGATAGGGAGGATTTGGTGGAGATGGGGTTAGGGTTAGGGAGGATGGGGTGGAGATGGGTTTAGGGTTAGGGAGGATGGGGGTGGGGGTGGAGATGGAGTTAGGGAGGATGGGGGTGGAGGTGTGGTTAGGGTTAGGGAGGATGGGGGTGGAGATGGGGTTAGGGTTAGGGAGGATGGGGGTGGAGATGGGGTTAGGGAGGATGGGGGTAGAGATGGGGATAGGGAGGATGGGAGTGGAGATGGGGTTAGGGTTAGGGAGGATTTGGTGGAGATGGGGTTAGATAGGGTGGGGTGGAGATGTGGTTAGGGTTAGGGAGGATGGGGGTGGAGATGGGGTTAGGGTTAGGGAGGATGGGGTGGAGATGGGGTTAGGGAGGATGGGGGTAGAGATGGGGTTAGGGAGGATGGGGGTGGAGATGGGGTTAGGGTTAGGGAGGATGGGGTGGAGATGGGGTTAGGGTTAGGGAGGGTGGGGTGGAGATGCGTTTAGGGTTAGGGAGGAAGTGGTGGAGATGGGGTTAGGGAGGATGGGGGTGGAGATGGGGTTAGGGTTAGGGAGGATGGGGTGGAGATGGGGTTAGGGTTAGGGAGGATGGGGGTGGAGATGGGGTTAGGGTTAGGGAGGATTTGGTGGAGATGGGGTTAGGGTTAGGGAGGATGGGGGTGGAGATGGGGTTAGGGTTAGGGAGGATGGGGTGGAGATGGGGTTAGGGTTAGGGTTAGGGAGGATGTGGGTGGAGATGGGGTTAAGGTTAGGGAGGATAGTGGTGGAGATGAGGTTATGTTTAGGGAGGATGGGGTGGAGATGGGGTTAGGGTTAGGGAGGATGGGGTGGAGATGGGGTAAGGGAGGATGGGGGTGGAGATGGGGTTAGAGTTAGGGAAGATGGGGTGGAGATGGGGTTAGGATGAGGGAGGATAGGGGTGGAGATGAGGTTTGGGTTAGGGAGGATGGGGTGGAGATGTGGTTAGGGTTAGGGAGGATGGGTGGAGATGGGGTAAGGGAGGATGGGGGTGGAGATGGGGTTAGAGTTAGGGAGGATGGGGGTGGAGATGGGGTTAGGGTTAGGGATTATGGGGGTAGAGATGGGGTTAGGGTTAGGGTAGATGGGCTGTGGAGATGGGGTTAGGGTTTGGGAGGATGGGGGTGGAGATGGGGTTAGGGTTAGGGAGGATGGAGTGGAGATGGGGTTAAGGTTAGGGAGGATGGGGTGGAGATGAGGTTAGGGTTAGGGAGGATGGGGTGGAGATGGGGTTAGGGTTAGGGAGGATGGGGTGGAGATGGGAAAGGGAGGATGGGGGTGGAGATGGGGTTAGGGTTAGGGAGGATGGGGGTGGAGATGGGGTTAGGGTTAGGGAGGATGGAGTGGAGATGGGGTTAGGGTTAGGGAGGATGGGGGTGGAGATGGGGTTAGGTTAGTGTTAGGGAAAATGGGGGGTGGAGATGGGGTTAAGGTGAAGGAGGATGGGGTTAGGGTTAGGGAGGATGGGGTGGAGATGGGGTTAGGGTTAGGGAGGATGGAGTAGAGATGGGGTTAGGGTTAGGGAGGATGGGGGTGGAGATGGGGTTAGGGTTAGGGATTATGGGGGTAGAGATGGTGTAGGGTTAGGGTAGATGGGCTGTGGAGATGGGGTTAGGGTTTGGGAGGATGGGGGTGGAGATTGGGTTAGGGTTAGGGAGGATGGGGTGGATATGGGGTTAGGGTTAGGGTTAGGGAGGATGTGGGTGGAGATGGGGTTAAGGTTAGGGAGGATAGGGGTGGAGATGAGGTTAGGGTTAGGGAGGATGGGGTGGAGATGGGGTTAGGGTTAGGGAGGATGGGGTGGAGATGGGGTTAGGGTTAGGGAGGATGGGGTGGAGATGGGGTTAAGGTTAGGAAGGATAGGGGTGGAGATGGGGTTAGGGTTAGGGAGGATGTGGGTGGAGATGGGGTGGAGATGGGGTTAGAGTTAGGGAGGATGGGGTGGAGATGGGGTTAGGGTGAGGGAGGATGGGGGTGAAGATGGGGTTAGGTTGGATGGGGAGGAGATGGGGGTTAGGGAGGATGGGGGTGGAGATGGGGTTAGGGTTAGGGAGGATGGGGGTGGAGATGGGGTTAGGGTTAGGGAGGATGGAGTGGAGATGGGGTTAGGGTTAGGGAGGATGGGGGTGGAGATGGGGTTAGGTTAGTGTTAGGGAAAATGGGGGGTGGAGATGGGGTTATGGTGAAGGAGGATGGGGTTAGGGTTAGGGAGGATGGGTTGGAGATGGGGTTAGGGTTAGGGAGGATGGAGTAGAGATGGGGTTAGGGTTAGGGAGGATGGGGTGGAGATGGGGTTAGGGTTAGGGATTATGGGGGTAGAGATGGGGTTAAGGTTAGGGAGGATGGGGTGGAGATGGTGTTAGGGTTAGGGAGGATGGGGTTATGGTTAGGGAGGATGGGGTGGAGATGGGGTTAGGGTTAGGGATTATGGGGGTAGAGATGGGGTTAAGGTTAGGGAGGATGTGGTGGAGATGGGGTTAGGGTTAGGGAGGATGGAGTAGAGATGGGGTTAGGGTTAGGGAGGATGGGGGTGGAGATGGGGTTAGGGTTAGGGATTATGGGGGTAGAGATGGGGTTAGGGTTAGGGTAGATGGGCTGTGGAGATGGGGTTAGGGTTTGGGAGGATGGGGGTGGAGATGGGGTTAGGGTTAGGGAGGATGGAGTGGAGATGGGGTTAAGGTTAGGGAGGATAGGGGTGGAGATGAGGTTAGGGTTAGGGAGGATGGGGTGGAGATGGGGTTAGGGTTAGGGAGGATGGGGTGGAGATGGGGTTAGGGTTAGGGAGGATGGGGTGGAGATGGGAAAGGGAGAATGGGGTGGAGATGGGGTTAGGGTTAGGGAGGATGGGGGTGGAGATGGGGTTAGGGTTAGGGAGGATGGAGTGGAGATGAGGTTAGGGTTAGGGAGGATGGGGTGGAGATGGGGTTAGGTTAGTGTTAGGGAAAATGGGGGGTGGAGATGGGGTTAAGGTGAAGGAGGATGGAGTTAGGGTTAGGGAGGATGGGGTGGAGATGGGGTTAGGGTTAGGGAGGATGGAGTAGAGATGGGGTTAGGGTTAGGGAGGATGGGGTGGAGATGGGGTTAGGGTTAGGGATTATGGGGTAGAGATGGTGTTGGTTTTAGGGTAGATGGGCTGTGGAGATGGGGTTAGGGTTTGGGAGGATGGGGGTGGAGATTGGGTTAGGGTTAGGGAGGATGGGGTGGATATGGGGTTAGGGTTAGGGTTAGGGAGGATGTGGGTGGAGATGGGGTTAAGGTTAGGGAGGATAGGGGTGGAGATGAGGTTAGGGTTAGGGATTATGGGGGTAGAGATGGGGTTAGGGTTAGGGTGGATGGGCTGTGGAGATGGGGTTAGGGTTTGGGAGGATGGGGGTTGAGATTGGGTTAGGGTTAGGGAGGATGGGGTGGAGATGGGGTTAGGGTTAGGGTTAGGGAGGATGTGGGTGGAGATGGGGTTAAGGTTAGGGAGGATAGGGGTGGAGATGAGGTTAGGGTTAGGGAGGATGGGGTGGAGATGGGGTTAGGGTTAGGGAGGATGGGGTGGAGATGGGGTTAGGGTTAGGGAGGATGGGGTGGAGATGGGGTTAAGGTTAGGAAGGATAGGGGTGGAGATGGGGTTAGGGTTAGGGAGGATGTGGGTGGAGATGGGGTGGAGATGGGGTTAGAGTTAGGGAGGATGGGGTGGAGATGGGGTTAGGGTGAGGGAGGATGGGGGTGAAGATGGGGTTAGGGTGGATGGGGAGGAGATGGGGGTTAGGGAGGATGGGGGTGGAGATGGGGTTAGGGTTAGGGAGGATGGGGGTGGAGATGGGGTTAGGGTTAGGGAGGATGGAGTGGAGATGGGGTTAGGGAGGATGGGGGTGGAGATGGGGTTAGGGTTAGGGAGGATGGGGGTGGAGATGGGGTTAGGGTTAGGGAGGATGGGGTGGAGATGGGGTTAGGGTTAGGGAGGATGGAGTAGAGATGGGGTTAGGGTTAGGGAGGATGGGGTGGAGATGGGGTTAGGGTTAGGGATTATGGGGGTAGAGATGGGGTTAAGGTTAGGGAGGATGGGGTGGAGATGGTGTTAGGGTTAGGGAGGATGGGGTTAGGGTTAGGGAGGATGGGATGGAGATGGGGTTAGGTTCAGGGAGGATGGGGGTGGGGGTGGAGATGGGGTTAGGGAGGATGGGGGTGGAGATGTGGTTAGGGTTAGGGAGGATGGGGGTGGAGATGGGGTTAGGGTTAGGGAGGATGGGGGTGGAGATGGGGTTAGGGAGGATGGGGGTAGAGATGGGGATAGGGAGGATGGGGGTGGAGATGGGGTTAGGGTTAGGGAGGATTTGGTGGAGATGGGGTTAGGGTTAGGGAGGATGGGGTGGAGATGGGTTTAGGGTTAGGGAGGATGGGGGTGGGGGTGGAGATGGGGTTAGGGTTAGGGGTTAGGGTTAGGGAGGGTGGGTTGGAGATGTGGTTAGGGTTAGGGAGGATGGGGGTGGAGATGGGGTTAGGGTTAGGGAGGATGGGGTGGAGATGGGGTTAGGGAGGATGGGGGTAGAGATGGGGTTAGGGAGGATGGGGGTGGAGATGGGGTTAGGGTTAGGGAGGATGGGGTGGAGATGGGGTTAGGGTTAGGGAGGGTGGGGTGGAGATGGGTTTAGGGTTAGGGAGGATGGGGTGGAGATGGGTTAGGGAGGATGGGGATTGAGATGGGGTTAGGCATGATGGGGTGGAGATACATTTAGGGTTAGGGAGGATGGGATGGAGATGGGGTTAGGGAGGATGGGGGTAGAGATGGGGTTAGGGAGGATGTGGGTGGAGATGGGGTTAGGGTTAGGGAGGATGGGGTGGAGATGGGGTTAGGGTTAGGGAGGGTGGGGTGGAGATGGGTTTAGGGTTAGGGAGGAAGTGGTGGAGATGGGGTTAGGAGGATGGGGGTGGAGATGGGGTTAGGGAGGATGGGGGTGGAGATGGGGTTAGGGTTAGGGAGGATGGGGTGGAGATGGGGTTAGGGTTAGGGAGGATGGGGTGGAGATGGGGTTAGGGTTAGGGAGGATTTGGTGGAGATGGGGTTAGGGTTAGGGAGGATGGGGGTGGAGATGGAGTTAGGCTTAGGGAGGATGGGGTGGAGGTGGGTTAGGGAGGATGTGGGTGGATATGGGGTTAGGGTTAGGGAGGATGGGGTGGAGATGGGGTTAGGGTTAGGGAGGATGGGGTGGAGATGGGTTAGGGTTAGGGAGGATGGGGATTGAGATGGGGTTAGGCATGATGGGGTGGAGATACATTTAGGGTTAGGGAGGATGGGATGGAGATGGGGTTAGGGTTAGGGAGGATGGGGGTGAGATGGGGTTTGGGTTAATGTTAGGGAGGATGTGGGTGGAGATGGGGTTAAGGTTAGGGAGGATAGGGGTGGAGATGAGGTTAGGGTTAGGGAGGATTGGGTGGAGATGGGGCTAGGGTTAGGGAGGATGGGGTGGAGATGGGGTTAAGGTTAGGAAGGATAGGGGTGGAGATGGGGTGGAGATGGGGGTTAGGGATGATGGGGTGGAGATGGGGTTAGGGTTAGGGAGGATGGGGGTAGAGATGGGGTTAGGGAGGATGGGGTGGAGATGGTGTTAGGGTTAGGGAGGATGGGGTTGGAGATGGGAGGATGGGGTGGAGATGGGGGTTAGGGAGGATGGGGGTGGAGATGGTGTTAGGGTTAGGGAGGGTGTGGGTAGAGATGGGGTTAGGGTAAGGGAGGATGGGGTGGAGATGGGGTTAGGTTTAGGGAGGATGGGGGTTGAGATGGGGTTAGGGTTATGGAGGATGGGAGTGGAGATGGGGTTAGGGTTAGGGAGGATGGGGGTGGAGATGGGGTTAGGGTTAGGGAGGATGGGGAGGAGATTGGGTTAGGGTTAGGGAGGATGTGGGTGGAGATGGACTTAAGGTTAGGGAGGATAGGGGTGGAGATGAGGTTAGGATTAGGGAGGATGGGGTGGAGATGGGGTTAGTGTTAGGGTGGATGGGGTGGAGATGGGGTTAAGGTTAGGGAGGAAGGGGTGGAGATGGTGTTAGGGTTAGGGAGGATGGGGTTAGGGTTAGGGAGGATGGGATGGAGATGGGGTTAGGTTCAGGGAGGATGGGGGTGGGGGTGGAGATGGGGTTAGGGAGGATGGGGGTGGAGATGTGGTTAGGGTTAGGGAGGATGGGGGTGGAGATGGGGTTAGGATTAGGGAGGATGGGGTGGAGATGGGGTTAGGGAGGATGGGGGTAGAGATGGGGATAGTGAGGATGGGGGTGGAGATGGGGTTAGGGTTAGGGAGGATTTGGTGGAGATGGGGTTAGGGAGGATGGGGTGGAGATGGGTTTAGGGTTAGGGAGGATGGGGGTGGGGGTGGAGATGGGGTTAGGGAGGATGGGGGTGGAGGTTTGGTTAGGGTTAGGGAGGATGGGGGTGGAGATGGGGTTAGGGTTAGGGAGGATGGGGGTGGAGATGGGGTTAGGGAGGATGGGGGTAGAGATGGGAATAGGGAGGATGGGGGTGGAGATGGGGTTAGGGTTAGGGAGGATTTGGTGGAGATGGGGTTAGGGTTAGGGAGGGTGGGGTGGAGATGTGGTTAGGGTTAGGGAGGATGGGGGTGGAGATGGGGTTAGGGTTATGGAGGATGGGGTGGAGATGGGGTTAGGGAGGATGGGGGTAGAGAAGGGGTTAGGGAGGATGGGGGTGGAGATGGGGTTAGGGTTAGGGAGGATGGGGGTGGAGATGGGGTTAGGGTTATGGAGGATGGGGTGGAGATGGGGTTAGGGAGGATGGGGGTAGAGAAGGGGTTAGGGAGGATGGGGGTGGAGATGGGGTTAGGGTTAGGGAGGGTGGTGTGGAGATGGGTTTAGGGTTAGGGAGGAAGTGGTGGAGATGGGGTTAGGGAGGATGGGGGTAGAGATTGGGTTAGGGAGGATGGGGGTGGAGATGGGGTTAGGGTTAGGGAGGATGGGGTGGAGATGGGGTTAGGGTTAGGGAGGATGGGGGTGGAGATGGGGTTAGGGTTAGGGAGGATTTGGTGGAGATGGGGTTAGGGTTAGGGAGGATGGGGGTGGAGATGGGGTTAGGGTTAGGGAGGATGGGGAGGAGATTGGGTTAGGGTTAGGGAGGATGGGATGGAGATGGGGCTAGGGTTAGGGTTAGGGAGCATGTGGGTGGAGATGAGGTTAGGGTTAGGGAGGATGGGGTGGAGATGGGGTTAGTGTTAGGGTGGATGGGGTTGAGATGGGGTTAAGGTTAGGGAGGATAGGGGTGGAAATGGGGTTAGGGTTAGGGAGGATGGGGGTGGAGATGGGGTGGAGATGGGGGTTAGGGTTAGGGAGGATGGGGTGGAGATGGGGTAAGGGAGGATGGGGGTGGAGATGGGGTTAGAGTTAGGTAGGATGGGGTGGAGATGGGGTTAGGGTGAGGGAGGATGGGGGTGAAGATGGGGTTAGGGAGGATGGGGAGGAGATGGGGGTTAGGGAGGATGGGGGTGGAGATGGGGTTAGGGTTAGGGAGGATGGGGGTGGAGATGGGGTTAGGGTTAGGGAGGATGGAGTGGAGATGGGGTTAGGGAGGATGGGGTTAGGGTTAGGGAGGATGGGGTGGAGATGGGGTTAGGGTTAGGGTTAGGGAGGATGAGGGTGGAGATGGGGTTATGGTTAAGGAGGATGGGGTGGAGATGGGGTTAGGGTTAGGGAGGATGGGGGTTGAGATGGGGTTAGGGTTAGGGAGGATGGAGTGGAGATGGGGTTAGGGTTAGGGAGGATGGGAGTGGAGATGGGATTAGGGTTAGGGAGGATGGGGGTGGAGATGGGGTTAGGGTTAGGGAGGATGAGGGTAGAGATGGGGTTAGGGAGGATGGGGGTGGAGATTGGTTAGGGTTAGGGAGGATGGGGTGGAGATAGGGTTAGGGTTAGGGTTAGGGAGGATGTGGGTGGATATGGGGTTAAGGTTAGGGAGGATAGGGGTGGAGATGAGGTTAGGGTTAGGGAGGATGGGGTGGAGATGGGGTTAGGGTTAGGGAGGATGGGGAGTAGATGGGGTTAAGGTTAGGGAGGATAGGGGTGGAGATGGGGTTAGGGTTAGGGAGGATGGGGTGGAGATGGGGTGGAGATGGGTGTTAGGGTTAGGGAGGATGGAGTGGAGATGGGGTAAGGGAGGATGGGGTGGAGATGGGGTTAGGGTGAGGGAGGATGGGGTGAAGATGGTGTTAGGGAGGATGGGGAGGAGATGGGGGTTAGGGAGGATGGGGGTGGAGATGGGGTTAGTGTTTGGGGGGATGGGGTGGAGATTGGGTTAGGGTTAGGGAGGATGGGGTGGAGATGGGGTTAGGGTTAGGGTTAGGGAGGATGTGGGTGGAGATGGGGTTAAGGTTAGGGAGGATAGGGGTGGAGATGAGGTTAGGGTTAGGGAGGATGGGGTGTAGATGGGGTTAGGGTTAGGGAGGATGGGGTGGAGATGGGGTTAGTGTTAGGGAGGATGGGGTGGAGATGGGATAAGGGAGGATGGGGGTGGAGATGGGGTTAGAGTTAGGGAGGATGGGGTGGAGATGGGGTTAGGGTGAGGGAGGATGGGGGTGAAGATGGGGTTAGGGAGGATGGGGAGGAGATGGGGGTTAGGGAGGATGGGGGTGGAGATGGGGTTAGGGTTAGGGAGGATGGGGGTGGAGATGGGGTTAGGGTTAGGGAGGATGGAGTGGAGATGGGGTTAGGGTTAGGGAGGATGGGGGTGGAGATGGGGTTAGGTTAGTGTTAGGGAAAATGGGGGGTGGAGATGGGGTTAAGGTGAAGGAGGATGGGGTTAGGGTTAGGGAGGATGGGGTGGAGATGGGGTTAGGGTTAGGGAGGATGGAGTAGAGATGGGGTTAGTGTTAGGGAGGATGGGGGTGGAGATGGGGTTAGGGATTATGGGGGTAGAGATGGGGTTAGGGTTAGGGTAGATGGGCTGTGGAGATGGGGTTAGGGTTTGGGAGGATGGGGTGGAGATTGGGTTAGTGTTAGGGTGGATGGGGTTGAGATGGGGTTAAGGTTAGGGAGGATAGGGGTGGAAATGGGGTTAGGGTTAGGGAGGATGGGGGTGGAGATGGGGTGGAGATGGGGGTTAGGGTTAGGGAGGATGGGGTGGAGATGGGGTAAGGGAGGATGGGGGTGGAGATGGGGTTAGAGTTAGGTAGGATGGGGTGGAGATGGGGTTAGGGTGAGGGAGGATGGGGGTGAAGATGGGGTTAGGGAGGATGGGGAGGAGATGGGGGTTAGGGAGGATGGGGGTGGAGATGGGGTTAGGGTTAGGGAGGATGGGGGTGGAGATGGGGTTAGGGTTAGGGAGGATGGAGTGGAGATGGGGTTAGGGAGGATGGGGTTAGGGTTAGGGAGGATGGGGTGGAGATGGGGTTAGGGTTAGGGTTAGGGAGGATGAGGGTGGAGATGGGGTTATGGTTAAGGAGGATGGGGTGGAGATGGGGTTAGGGTTAGGGAGGATGGGGGTTGAGATGGGGTTAGGGTTAGGGAGGATGGAGTGGAGATGGGGTTAGGGTTAGGGAGGATGGGAGTGGAGATGGGATTAGGGTTAGGGAGGATGGGGGTGGAGATGGGGTTAGGGTTAGGGAGGATGAGGGTAGAGATGGGGTTAGGGAGGATGGGGGTGGAGATTGGTTAGGGTTAGGGAGGATGGGGTGGAGATAGGGTTAGGGTTAGGGTTAGGGAGGATGTGGGTGGATATGGGGTTAAGGTTAGGGAGGATAGGGGTGGAGATGAGGTTAGGGTTAGGGAGGATGGGGTGGAGATGGGGTTAGGGTTAGGGAGGATGGGGAGTAGATGGGGTTAAGGTTAGGGAGGATAGGGGTGGAGATGGGGTTAGGGTTAGGGAGGATGGGGTGGAGATGGGGTGGAGATGGGTGTTAGGGTTAGGGAGGATGGAGTGGAGATGGGGTAAGGGAGGATGGGGTGGAGATGGGGTTAGGGTGAGGGAGGATGGGGTGAAGATGGTGTTAGGGAGGATGGGGAGGAGATGGGGGTTAGGGAGGATGGGGGTGGAGATGGGGTTAGTGTTTGGGAGGATGGGGTGGAGATTGGGTTAGGGTTAGGGAGGATGGGGTGGAGATGGGGTTAGGGTTAGGGTTAGGGAGGATGTGGGTGGAGATGGGGTTAAGGTTAGGGAGGATAGGGGTGGAGATGAGGTTAGGGTTAGGGAGGATGGGGTGTAGATGGGGTTAGGGTTAGGGAGGATGGGGTGGAGATGGGGTTAGTGTTAGGGAGGATGGGGTGGAGATGGGATAAGGGAGGATGGGGGTGGAGATGGGGTTAGAGTTAGGGAGGATGGGGTGGAGATGGGGTTAGGGTGAGGGAGGATGGGGGTGAAGATGGGGTTAGGGAGGATGGGGAGGAGATGGGGGTTAGGGAGGATGGGGGTGGAGATGGGGTTAGGGTTAGGGAGGATGGGGGTGGAGATGGGGTTAGGGTTAGGGAGGATGGAGTGGAGATGGGGTTAGGGTTAGGGAGGATGGGGGTGGAGATGGGGTTAGGTTAGTGTTAGGGAAAATGGGGGGTGGAGATGGGGTTAAGGTGAAGGAGGATGGGGTTAGGGTTAGGGAGGATGGGGTGGAGATGGGGTTAGGGTTAGGGAGGATGGAGTAGAGATGGGGTTAGTGTTAGGGAGGATGGGGGTGGAGATGGGGTTAGGGATTATGGGGGTAGAGATGGGGTTAGGGTTAGGGTAGATGGGCTGTGGAGATGGGGTTAGGGTTTGGGAGGATGGGGTGGAGATTGGGTTAGGGTTAGGGAGGATGGGGTGGAGATGGGTTTAGGGTTAGGGAGGATGTGGGTGGAGATGGGGTTAAGGTTAGGGAGGATAGGGGTGGAAATGAGGTTAGGGTTAGGGAGGATGGGGTGGAGATGGGGTTAGGGAGGATGGGGGTGGAGATGGGGTTAGGGTTAGGGAGGATGGGGTGGAGATGGGGTTAGGGTTAGGGAGGATGGGGGTGGAGATGGGGTTAGGGTTAGAAAGGATTTGGTGGAGATGGGGTTAGGGCTAGGGAGGATGGGGGTGGAGATGGGGTTAGGGTTTTTTATTTTATTTATTTCACCTTTATTTAACCAGGTAAGCCAGTTGAGAACAGGTTCTCATTTACAACTGCGACCTGGCCAAGACAAAGCAAAGTAGTGCAACAAAAACAACACAGAGTTACATATGGGGTAAAAAAAACATAAAGTCAGAGATACAACAGAAAATATATATACAGTGTGTGCAAATGTAGCAAGTTATGGAGGTAAGGCAATAAATAGGCTATAGTGCAGAATAATTACAATAGTATTAACACTGGAATGCTAGATGTGCAAGATATTATGTGCAAATAGAGATACTGGACTGCAAAAGAGCAAATTAAATAACAATATAGGGATGAGGTAGTTGGGTGGGCTAATTTCAGATGGGCTGTGTACAGGTGCAGTGATCGGTAAGGTGCTCTGACAACTGATGCTTAAAGTTATTGAGGGAGATAAGAGTCTCCAGCTTCAGAGATTTTTGCAATTCGTTCCAGTCATTGGCAGCAGAGAACTGGAAGGAATGGCGGCCAAAGGAGGTGTTGGCTTTGGGAATGACCAGTGAGATATACCTGCTGGAGCGCAGACTACGGGTGGGTGCTGCTATGGTGACCAATGAGCTAAGATAAGGCGGGGATTTGCCTAGCAGTGATTTATAGATGGCCTGGAGCCAGTGGGTTTGACGACGAACATGTAGTGAGGACCAGCCAACAAGAGCGTACAGGTCACAGTGGTGGGTAGTGTATGGGGCTTTGGAGACAAAACGGATGGCACTGTGATAGACTACATCCAATTTGCTGAGTAGAGTGTTGGAGGCTATTTTATAAATGACATCGCCGAAGTCAAGGATCGGTAGGATAGTCAGTTTTACGAGGGCATGTTTGGCAGCATGAGTGAAGGAGGCTTTGTTGCGAAATAGGAAGCCGATTCTAGATTTAACTTTGGATTGGAGATTCTTTATGTGAGTCTGGAAGTTGAGTTTACAGTCTAACCAGACACCTAGATATTTGTAGTTGTCCACATACTCTAGGTCAGACCCGTCGAGAGTGGTGATTCTAGTCGGGTGGGCGGGTGCTAGCAGCGTTCGATTGAAAAGCATGCATTTAGTTTTACTAGTGTTTAAGAGCAGTTGAAGGCTACTGAAGGATTGTTGTATGGCATTGAAGCTCGTTTGGAGGTTTGTTAACACAGTGTCCAATGAAGGGCCAGATGTATACAAAATGGTGTCGTCTGCGTAGAGGTGGATCTGAGAGTCACCAGCAGCAAGAGCGACATCATTGATATACACGGAGAAAAGTGTCGGCCCAAGAATTGAACCCTGTGGCACCCCCATAGAGACTGCCATAGGTCCAGACAACAGGCCCTCCGATTTGACACACTGAACTCTATCTGAGAAGTAGTTGGTGAACCAGGCGAGGCAGTCATTTGAGAAACCAAGGCTATTTAGTCTGCCAATAAGAATGCGGTGGTTGACAGAGGGAGGATGGGGTGGAGTTGGGTTAGGGTTAGGGAGGATGTGGGTGGATATGGGGTTAGGGTTAGGGAGGATGGGGTGGAGATGGGGTTAGGGTTAGGGAGGATGGGGTGGAGATGGGTTAGGGTTAGGGAGGATGGGGGTGAGATGGGGTTTGGGTTAGGGTTAGGGAGGATGTGGGTGGAGATGGGGTTAAGGTTAGGGAGGATAGGGGTGGAGATGAGGTTAGGGTTAGGGAGGATTGGGTGGAGATGGGGTTAGGGTTAGGGAGGATGGGGTGGAGATGGGGTTAAGGTTAGGAAGGATAGGGGTGGAGATGGGGTGGAGATGGGGGTTAGGGATGATAGGGTGGAGATGGGGTTAGGGTTAGGGAGGATGGGGGTGGAGATGGGGTTAGGGTTAGGGAGGATGGAGTGGAGATGGGGTTAGGGTTAGGGAGGATGGGGGTGGAGATGGGGTTAGGTTAGTGTTAGGGAAAATGGGGGGTGGAGATGGGGTTAAGGTGAAGGAGGATGGGGTTAGGGTTAGGGAGGATGGGGTGGAGATGGGGTTAGGGTTAGGGAGGATGGAGTAGAGATGGGGTTAGTGTTAGGGAGGATGGGGGTGGAGATGGGGTTAGGGATTATGGGGGTAAAGATGGGGTTAGGGTTAGGGTAGATGGGCTGTGGAGATGGGGTTAGGGTTTGGGAGGATGGGGTGGAGATTGGATTAGGGTTAGGGAGGATGGGGTGGAGATGGGTTTAGGGTTAGGGAGGATGTGGGTGGAGATGGGGTTAAGGTTAGGGAGGATAGGGGTGGAAATGAGGTTAGGGTTAGGGAGGATGGGGTGGAGATGGGGTTAGGGAGGATGGGGGTGGAGATGGGGTTAGGGTTAGGGAGGATGGGGTGGAGATGGGGTTAGGGTTAGGGAGGATGGGGGTGGAGATGGGGTTAGGGTTAGGGAGGATGGGGTGGAGTTGGGTTAGTGTTAGGGAGGATGTGGGTGGATATGGGGTTAGGGTTAGGGAGGATGGGGTGGAGATGGGGTTAGGGTTAGGGAGGATGGGGTGGAGATGGGTTAGGGTTAGGGAGGATGGGGGTGAGATGGGGTTTGGGTTAGGGTTAGGGAGGATGTGGGTGGAGATGGGGTTAAGGTTAGGGAGGATAGGGGTGGAGATGAGGTTAGGGTTAGGGAGGATTGGGTGGAGATGGGATTAGGGTTAGGGAGGATGGGGTGGAGATGGGGTTAAGGTTAGGAAGGATAGGGGTGGAGATGGGGTGGAGATGGGGGTTATGGATGATAGGGTGGAGATGGGGTTAGGGTTAGGGAGGATGGGGGTAGAGATGGGGTTAAGGAGGATGGGGTGGAGATGGTGTTAGGGTTAGGGTTAGGGAGGATGGGGTTGGAGATGGGAGGATGGGGTGGAGATGGGGGTTAGGGAGGATGGGGGTGGAGATGGTGTTAGGGTTAGGGAGGATGTGGGTGGAGATGGGGTTAGGGTTAGGGAGGATGGGTGGAGATGGGGTTAGGTTTAGGGAGGATGGGGGTTGAGATGGGGTTAGGGTTATGGAGGATGGAGTGGAGATGGGGTTAGGGTTATGGAGGATGGGAGTGGAGATGGGGTTAGGGTTAGGGAGGATGGGGGTGGAGATGGGGTTAGGGTTAGGGAGGATGGGGAGGAGATTGGGTTAGGGTTAGGGAGGATGGGATGGAGATGGGGCTAGGGTTAGGGTTAGGGAGGATGTGGGTGGAGATGGACTTAAGGTTAGGGAGGATAGGGGTCGAGATGAGGTTAGGGTTAGGGAGGATGGGGTGGAGATGGGGTTAGTGTTAGGGTGGATGGGGTTGAGATGGGGTTAAGGTTAGGGAGGATAGGGGTGGAGATGGGGTTAGGGTTAGGGAGGATGGGGGTGGAGATGGGGTGGAGATGGGGGTTAGGGTTAGGGAGGATGGGGTGGAGATGGGGTAAGGGAGGATGGGGGTGGAGATGGGGTTAGAGTTAGGTAGGATGGGGTGGAGATGGGGTTAGGGTGAGGGAGGATGGGGGTGAAGATGGGGTTAGGGAGGATGGGGAGGAGATGGGGGTTAGGGAGGATGGGGGTGGAGATGGGGTTAGGGTTAGGGAGGATGGGGGTGGAGATGGGGTTAGGGTTAGGGAGGATGGAGTGGAGATGGGGTTAGGGAGGATGGGGTTAGGGTTAGGGAGGATGGGGTGGAGATGGGGTTAGGGTTAGGGTTAGGGAGGATGAGGGTGGAGATGGGGTTATGGTTAAGGAGGATGGGGTGGAGATAGGGTTAGGGTTAGGGAGGATGGGGGTTGAGATGGGGTTAGGGTTAGGGAGGATGGAGTGGAGATGGGGTTAGGGTTAGGGAGGATGGGAGTGGAGATGGGATTAGGGTTAGGGAGGATGGGGGTGGAGATGGGGTTAGGGTTAGGGAGGATGAGGGTAGAGATGGGGTTAGGGAGGATGGGGGTGGAGATTGGGTTAGGGTTAGGGAGGATGGGTTGGAGATAGGGTTAGGGTTAGGGTTAGGGAGGATGTGGGTGGATATGGGGTTAAGGTTAGGGAGGATAGGGGTGGAGATGAGGTTAGGGTTAGGGAGGATGGGGTGGAGATGGGGTTAGGGTTAGGGAGGATGGGGAGTAGATGGGGTTAAGGTTAGGGAGGATAGGGGTGGAGATGGGGTTAGGGTTAGGGAGGATGGGGTGGAGATGGGGTGGAGATGGGTGTTAGGGTTAGGGAGGATGGAGTGGAGATGGGGTAAGGGAGGATGGGGTGGAGATGGGGTTAGGGTGAGGGAGGATGGGGTGAAGATGGTGTTAGGGAGGATGGGGAGGAGATGGGGGTTAGGGAGGATGGGGGTGGAGATGGGGTTAGTGTTTGGGAGGATGGGGTGGAGATTGGGTTAGGGTTAGGGAGGATGGGGTGGAGATGGGGTTAGGGTTAGGGTTAGGGTTAGGGAGGATGTGGGTGGAGATGGGGTTAAGGTTAGGGAGGATAGGGGTGGAGATGAGGTTAGGGTTAGGGAGGATGGGGTGGAGATGGGGTAAGGGAGGATGGGGGTGGAGATGGGGTTAGAGTTAGGGAGGATGGGGTGGAGATGGGGTTAGGGTGAGGGAGGATGGGGGTGAAGATGGGGTTAGGGAGGATGGGGAGGAGATGGGGGTTAGGGAGGATGGGGTGGAGATGGGGTAAGGGAGGATGGGGGTGGAGATGGGGTTAGAGTTAGGTAGGATGGGGTGGAGATGGGGTTAGGGTGAGGGAGGATGGGGGTGAAGATGGGGTTAGGGAGGATGGGGAGGAGATGGGGGTTAGGGAGGATGGGGGTGGAGATGGGGTTAGGGTTAGGGAGGATGGGGGTGGAGATGGGGTTAGGGTTAGGGAGGATGGAGTGGAGATGGGGTTAGGGAGGATGGGGTTAGGGTTAGGGAGGATGGGGTGGAGATGGGGTTAGGGTTAGGGTTAGGGAGGATGAGGGTGGAGATGGGGTTATGGTTAAGGAGGATGGGGTGGAGATAGGGTTAGGGTTAGGGAGGATGGGGGTTGAGATGGGGTTAGGGTTAGGGAGGATGGAGTGGAGATGGGGTTAGGGTTAGGGAGGATGGGAGTGGAGATGGGATTAGGGTTAGGGAGGATGGGGGTGGAGATGGGGTTAGGGTTAGGGAGGATGAGGGTAGAGATGGGGTTAGGGAGGATGGGGGTGGAGATTGGGTTAGGGTTAGGGAGGATGGGTTGGAGATAGGGTTAGGGTTAGGGTTAGGGAGGATGTGGGTGGATATGGGGTTAAGGTTAGGGAGGATAGGGGTGGAGATGAGGTTAGGGTTAGGGAGGATGGGGTGGAGATGGGGTTAGGGTTAGGGAGGATGGGGAGTAGATGGGGTTAAGGTTAGGGAGGATAGGGGTGGAGATGGGGTTAGGGTTAGGGAGGATGGGGTGGAGATGGGGTGGAGATGGGTGTTAGGGTTAGGGAGGATGGAGTGGAGATGGGGTAAGGGAGGATGGGGTGGAGATGGGGTTAGGGTGAGGGAGGATGGGGTGAAGATGGTGTTAGGGAGGATGGGGAGGAGATGGGGGTTAGGGAGGATGGGGGTGGAGATGGGGTTAGTGTTTGGGAGGATGGGGTGGAGATTGGGTTAGGGTTAGGGAGGATGGGGTGGAGATGGGGTTAGGGTTAGGGTTAGGGTTAGGGAGGATGTGGGTGGAGATGGGGTTAAGGTTAGGGAGGATAGGGGTGGAGATGAGGTTAGGGTTAGGGAGGATGGGGTGGAGATGGGGTAAGGGAGGATGGGGGTGGAGATGGGGTTAGAGTTAGGGAGGATGGGGTGGAGATGGGGTTAGGGTGAGGGAGGATGGGGGTGAAGATGGGGTTAGGGAGGATGGGGAGGAGATGGGGGTTAGGGAGGATGGGGGTGGAGATGGGGTTAAGGTTAGGAAGGATAGGGGTGGAGATGGGGTTAGGGTTAGGGTTAGGGTTAGGGTTAGGGTTAGGGTTAGGGTCCCTTACTGAGACCTCACACAGCCACACACACACATGCACACGCACAAGGAACGCACACACACAAGAAAGAAATGTCTGTTGAAGTTTGTGAACAGATTTGTGAACACTGTAAAAAAACAAGAGACTTATAACATAAAACACAAGCTAGTACCATACACACACAAGTATTCACAGGCATGCATGCAAGCACGTACGGACGCATGCACGCTCCCCCACAACCCCCCTCTCTCGTCCCAGGTCAGTGGGCAGCACTGTATAGCCGACCAGGCCAGAGTCGTCATAAAAAATAAATAAAAATGAATACTTTTTTTATTGTGATTTATCAGTGGATGCTGTAGCACCATCAGCACCACTACTTCCTGCAGCTAAGCCAAATGCTAGAGCCATTCATTATGGAAATGCTATGCATTGATTTGTCACCCACTGTAAAGCTCCATCACCGACCGACCGGCTCCGGACGCATGTTTTATCTGCCTGCTCAGCTTTGCCACAGCAATGCCATTAATATCCTTCGGAGGGGATAGGGGGCGTCCTAAATGAGGATACTGGTCAAAAATAGTGCACTATATAGGGAACAGGGTGCCATTTGGATACAGGTATAGACAGACTGGAAACAGGAGAGAGCAGACTAATGTAATGTACCTGTTTAACTGAGTAGATTAAACTTTATTTGGGACTGGGAGGTGTGAAGTAGGACAGGTAGGCTGTGCTTCCCAAATGTCACCCTATTCCCTACATAGGGTACTACTTTAGACCAGAGTCCTATGGGGAATAGGGAGTAGAGTGTCATTTGATGTCACTTCCTGTGATGATTAATCACAATGTATCTCAATACAATGGGGACAGTGCACACAATCTGGGTGGTGGAAGGGGGGCTCTTTAAAAGTCTACATTGAAATGCAGACTGAAGAGTTTAGACTGAAGAGTTTATGATGGTCCCGTGCGGCTCAATGGGTAGAGCATGGCGCTTGCAACGCCAGGGTTGTGGGTTTGATTCCCACGGGGGACCAGTACGAAAAAAGTATGAAAATGTATGCACTCACTACTGTAAGTCGCTCTGGAGAAGAGCGTCTGCTAAATGACAAAAATGTAAAATGTAATGATAAGGTTCTGAGGCAAGTTTCAGGGCTAGGGACAGGTGTAGTTCTAGGGACAGAGCCAGGTATATGAATAATGACAGGTGTATGTCGAGGGACAGAGCCAGGTATATGAATAATGACAGGTGTATGTCTAGGGACAGAGCCAGGTATATGAATAATGACAGGTGTAGTTCTAGGGACAGAGCCAGGTATATGAAAAATGACAGGTGTATATCTAGGGACAGAGCCAGGTATATGAATAATGACAGGTGTAGTTCTAGGGACAGAGCCAGGTATATGAATAATGACAGGTGTATGTCTAGGGACAGAGCCAGGTATATAAATAATGACAGGTCTAGGGACAGAGCCAGGTATATGAATAATGACAGGTGTATGTCTAGGGACAGAGCCAGATATATGAATAATGACAGGTGTACAGTGGGGGAAAAAAAGTATTTAGTCAGCCACCAATTGTGCAAGTTCTCCCACTTAAAAAGATGAGAGAGGCCTGTAATTTTCATCATAGGTACACGTCAACTATGACAGACAAAATGAGAAGAAAAAAAATCCAGAAAATCACATTGTAGGGTTTTTAATGAATTTATTTGCAAATTATGGTGGAAAATAAGTATTTGGTCAATAACAAAAGTTTCTCAATACTTTGTTATATACCCTTTGTTGGCAATGACACAGGTCAAACGTTTTCTGTAAGTCTTCACAAGGTTTTCACACACTGTTGCTGGTATTTTGGCCCATTCCTCCATGCAGATCTCCTCTAGAGCAGTGATGTTTTGGGGCTGTCGCTGGGCAACACGGACTTTCAACTCCCTCCAATATGTTCTATGGGGTTGAGATCTGGAGACTGGCTAGGCTACTCCAGGACCTTGAAATGCTTCTTACGAAACCACTCCTTCGTTGCCCGGGCGGTGTGTTTGGGATCATTGTCATGCTGAAAGACCCAGCCACGTTTCATCTTCAATGCCCTTGCTGATGGAAGGAGGTTTTCACTCAAAATCTCACGATACATGGCCCCATTCATTCTTTCCTTTACACGGATCAGTCGTCCTGGTCCCTTTGCAGAAAAACAGCCCCAAAGCATGATGTTTCCACCCCCATGCTTCACAGTAGGTATGGTGTTCTTTGGATGCAACTCAGCATTCTTTGTCCTCCAAACACGATGAGTTGAGTTTTTACCAAAAAGTTATATTTTGGTTTAATCTGACCATATGACATTCTCCCAATCCTCTTCTGAATCATCCAAATGCACTCTAGCAAACTTCAGACGGGCCTGGACATGTACTAGCTTAAGCAGGGGGACACGTCTGGCACTGCAGGATTTGAGTCCCTGGCGGCGTAGTGTGTTACTGATGGTAGGCTTTGTTACTTTGGTCCCAGCTCTCTGCAGGTCATTCACTAGGTCCCCCCGTGTGGTTCTGGGATTTTTGCTCACCGTTCTTGTGATCATTTTGACCCCAAGGGGTGAGATCTTGCGTGGAGCCCCAGATCGAGGGAGATTATCAGTGGTCTTGTATGTCTTCCATTTCCTAATAATTGCTCCCACAGTTGATTTCTTCAAACCAAGCTGCTTAACTATTGCAGATTCAGTCTTCCCAGCCTGGTGCAGGTCTAAAATTTTGTTTCTGGTGTCCTTTGACAGCTCTTTGGTCTTGGCCATAGTGGAGTTTGGAGTGTGACTGTTTGAGGTTGTGGACAGGTGTCTTTTATACTGATAACAAGTTCAAACAGGTGCCATTAATACAGGTAACGAGTGGAGGACAGAGGAGCCTCTTAAAGAAGAAGTTACAGGTCTGTGAGAGCCAGAAATCTTGCTTGTTTGTAGGTGACCAAATACTTATTTTCCACCATAATTTGCAAATAAATTCATTAAAAATCCTACAATGTGAATTTCTGAGAAAAAAAAAAAAACTCAATTTGTCTGTCATAGTTGACGTGTACCTATGATGAAAATTACAGGCCTCTCTCATCTTTTTAAGTGGGAGAACTTGCAGAATTGGTGGCTAACTAAATACT
This sequence comes from Coregonus lavaretus, assembly GCF_964263955.1. Taxonomy (NCBI): domain Eukaryota; kingdom Metazoa; phylum Chordata; class Actinopteri; order Salmoniformes; family Salmonidae; genus Coregonus; species Coregonus lavaretus. The sequence goes on along the minus strand of NW_028160387.1, from coordinate 217,928 downwards.
TTTTTCCCCCACTGTATGTCCAGGTGTACAGTGAGGGAAAAAAGTATTTGATCCCCTGCTGATTTTGTACGTTTGCCCACTGACAAAGACATGATCAGTCTATAATTTTAATGGTATGTTTATTTGAACAGTGAGAGACAGAATAACAACAACAAAAATCAAATGTTATAAATTGATTTGCATTTTAATTAGGGAAATAAGTATTTGACCCCTCTGCAAAACATGACTTAGTACTTGGTGGCAAAACCCTTGTTGGCAATCACAGAGGTCAGACATTTCCTTGTAGTTGGCCACCAGGTTTACACACATCTCAGGAGGGATTTTGTCCCACTCCTCTTTGCAGATCTTCTCCAAGTCATTAAGGTTTCGAGGCTGACGTTTGGCAACTCGAACCTTCAGCTCCCTCCACAGATTTTCTATGGGATTAAGGTTTGGAGACTGGCTAGGCCACTCCAGGACCTTAATGTGCTTCTTCTGGAGCCACTCCTTTGTTGCCTTTGCCGTGTGTTTTGGGTCATTGTCATGCTGGAATACCCATCCACGACCCATTTTCAATGCCCTGGCTGAGGGAAGGAGGTTCTCACCCAAGATTTGACGGTACATGGCCCCGTCCATCGTCCCTTTGATGTGGTGAAGTTGCCCTGTCCCCTTAGCAGAAGAACACCCCCAAAGCATAATGTTTCCACCTCCATGTTTGACGGTGGGGATGGTGTTCTTGGGGTCATAGGCAGCATTCCTCCTCCTCCAAACACGGCGAGTTGAGTTGATGCCAAAGAGCTCGATTTTGGTCTCATCTGACCACAACACTTTCACCCAGTTCTCCTCTGAATCATTCAGATGTTCATTGGCAAACTTCAGTCGGTCGTGTATATGTGCTTTCTTGAGCAGGGGGACCTTGCGGGCGCTGCAGGATTTCAGTCCGTCACGGCGTAGTGTGTTACCAATTGTTTTCTTGGTGACTATGGTCCCAGCTGCCTTGAGATCATTGACAAGATCCTCCCCCTGTAGTTCTGGGCTGATTCCTCACCGTTCTCATGATCATTGCAACGCCATGAGGTGAGATCTTGCATGGAGACCCAGGCCGAGGGAGATTGACAGTTATTTTGTGTTTTTTCCATTTGCGAATAAACGCACCAACTGTTGTCACCTTCTCACCAAGCTGCTTGGTGATGGTCTTGTAGCCCATTCCAGTCTTGTTTAGGTCTACAATCTTGTCCCTGAAATCCTTGGAGAGCTATTTGGTCTTGGCCATGGTGGAGAGTTTGGAATCTGATTGATTGATTGCTTCTGTGGACAGGTTTCTTTTCTACAGGTAACACGCTGAGATTAGGAGCACTCCCTTTAAGAGTGTGCTCCTAATCTCAGCTCGTTACCTGTATAAAATACACCTGGGAGCCAGAAATCTTTCTGATTGAGTGGGGGGTCAAATACTTATTTCCCTCATTCAAATGCAAGTCAATTTATAACATTTTTGACATGCGTTTTTCTGATTTTTGTTGTTGTTATTCTGTCTCTCACTGTTCAAATAAACCTACCATTAAAATTATAGACTGATAATTTCTTTGTCAGTGGGCAAACGTACAAAATCAGCAGGGGATCAAATACCTTTTTCCCTCACTGTATGTCTTACATGGTGACATTGCTGCTTGGACTGTTTTTCTGCTCGGTTGGGAATTTCAGAACTCATTCTCGCTCTCGGACATCTACAACCTGACAAAAACACCGGACATCGAATTAGTATCCCCCTCTTCCTCCTCTTGTCTTTAGTTGGAGCTACCACCACAGTCAGACCTTTAGTTGGAGCTACCACCACAGAGTCAGACCTTTAGTTGGAGGTACCACCATATAATCAGACATTTAGTTGGAGCTACCACCACAGTCAGACCTTTAGTTGGAGCTACCACCAATTAGTCAGAACTTTAGTTGGAGCTACCACCACAGAGTCAGACCTTTAGTTGGAGCTACCACCACAGTCAGACCTTTAGTTGGAGCTACCACCACAGAGTCAGAACTTTAGTTGGAGCTACCACCACAGAGTCAGACCTTTAGTTGGAGCTACCACCACAGAGTCAGACCTTTAATTGGAGCTACCACCACAGAGTCAGATCTTTAGTTGGAGCTACTACCACAGAGTCAGACCTGTAGTTGGAGCTACCACCACAGAGTCAGATCTTTCGGGTGAGCTATCGTCCTGTAGCACTCACATCTGTGGCCATGAAATGCTTTGAGAGGCTGGTCATTGCTCACATTAACACCATCATCCCAGACACCCTGGACCCACTCCAATTTGCATACCGCCCCAACAGATCCACAGATGACGCAATTTCTATTGTACTCCACACTGCCCTTTCCCACCTGGACAAGAGGAACACCTATGTGAGAATGCTGTTCATTGACTACAGCTCAACTTCCTGACGGGCCGCCCCCCAGGTTGTGAGGGTAGGCAACAACACATCCGCCACACTGACCCTCAACATGGAGGCCCCTCAGGGGTGCGTGCTTAGTCCCCTCCTGTACTCCCTGTTCACCCACGACTGCGTGGCCAGGCACGACTTCAACACCATCATTGAGTTTGCGGACAACCTGACAATGGTAGGCCTGATCACTAACCCTAACCCTATAGGCAAGAGGTCTGAGACCTGGCAGTGTGGTGCCAGAACAACAACACTCTCCCTCAACGTCAGCAAGAGAAAGGAGCAGATCGTGGACTACAGGAATCAAAGGGCCGAGCACTCCGCCATTCACATCGACGGGGCTGTAGTGGGGAGGGTCGAGAGCTTCAAGTTCCTCTGTGTCCACATCATTAAGGACCTATCATGGTCCACACACACCAACACAGTCGTGAAGAGGGCACGACAACACCTCTTCCCCCTCAGGAGGCTGAAAAGATTTGGCATGGGCCCTCAGATCCAGCTGTGCCCTGAGAGCATCTTGACTGGCTGCATCACCACTTGGTATGGCAACTGCTTGGTATCTGACTGCAAGGCACTACAGAGGGTAATGCTACGGCCCAGTACATCACTGGGGCCGAGCTCCCTGCCATCCAGGACCTCTATACCAGGCGGTGTCAGAGGAAGGCCCTCAAAATTGTCAAAGACTCCAGCCACCCTAGTCATAGACTGTTCTCTCTGCTACCGCACGGCAAGCGGTACCGGAGTGCCAAGTCTAGGTCCAAAATACTTCTCAACAGCTTCTACCCCCAAGCCATAAGACTCCTGAACAGCTAATCATGGCTACCCAGACTATTTGCACTGCGAAGCGCTATCACAAACAAACCCCTCAAATTGAATATTGATTTAAATTATATATTTTTCTCTCTTGTAGCTGAAGTACAAACCTAATTAAAGAACATTCTCATTTTCATTCAACTTTATTATCGACCCTGGGAAATTCTAGAAAATAAAACAATTATAATTGTAATGGTAAAATTATTTCTCTGTATTCCATCTTTGTGATCCATGTTCCAATTAGATTTTGAACATTATTTTCCCCCTTTACAGTTATGCTATTGAAATAACGTACAGCTGTCGACTGATCTTTTCTAATAGGTTCTGAGGAGAAGCCTGTTTCCCTCAAGGTAACTGAACTCTATTTCCTAGGCAGATTTGCATCTTAATAAAATATGCACTATTAAATGAATTTTGACACTTTTGATGGAAATTTGTGGAAATATGAACATGTTATCATTTTCTTCAATTAACTATGAACCTCATGTTCATCAAACAATAAATGTATATTACAAACCCCATGAATGTTTATTACAAACCCCATAAATGACTATTACAAACCCCATGAATGGCTATGACAAACCCTATAAATGTTTATTACAAACCCCATAAATGGCTATTACAAACCCCATCAATGGCTATTACAAACCCCATAAATGACTATTACAAACCCCATGAATGGCTATGACAAACCCTATAAATGTTTATTACAAACCCCATGAATGTTTATTACAAACCCCATAAATGGCTATTACAACCCCCATAAATGGCTATTACAAACACCATAAATGACTATTACAAACCCCATAAATGGCTATTACAAACCCCATGAATGGCTATTACAAACCCCATGAGTATATAAGAAAATTGGGAAATAAGGATTAATAATGTGGAATAGACAAGCAAAAAGGGAAATAAACAATCAGAAATTAACAGTAAATATTACACACACAAAACGTTTCTAAAGAATATAGAAATTTCAAATGTTATATTATTGGCTATGTGCAGTGTTACAGGCTTTGGTTTTTCCATTTATGTTTTGAGGTTAGACTTTAGCACATATAGCTCGTTAGCACGTAGGGCGCACCGATTGGTGTCACCTCATTAGTCAGTACGTGTTACACATGTGCTGGTTGCCACCTGTGTTGGCCCAGGTGCTATTTAAGAGTGGCTGGCCCAGCACTCCTGTTGTCTTGATAGATGTGGAGGGTTAATACCTTTAGTTGGCGCTCCCGACTTTGATTGTTAGACAAACAATCCTTTATCTGTTTTCCCTGATTTAGTTATGCTCCACTTTGTGGTTTTCTTCCTGTCATTAAGTTTGGTGTTTATTTAGTTTTTACTCTTCTTGGGCAGATTTAGTGGGTCTCATGGTGGGTGTCTTTAGGTTCCAGTTGTTGCTAGTCAACATTCTTTGGACACCCCCATGAGTGTCTTTAAGAACCCCTCCTAAAACCCCACCTGTTTCGTTTTGGTTGTTGTCAGTGACCCTTTGTTAGTTCCCCCTTCTGTTTGAGCGACATTATTTGGTTAATTTGGCATTAAGAAAGTATTCAGACCCATTGACTTTTTCCACATTTTGTTACGTTACAGCCTTTATCTAAAATTGATTATATATTTTTTAAATCCTCATCAATCTACACACAATACCCCATAATGACAAAGCGAAAACATATTTTTAGAAAGTTTTGCACATTTATTAAAAATAAAAACAAAATACCTTATTTACATACCGTGTAGCTCAGTTGGTAGAGCATGGTGCTTGCAACGCCAGGGTTGTGGGTTTGTTTCCCACGGGGGGCCAGTATGAATAAAAAAAATGGGGGAAAAAATGTATGCACTAACTGTAAGTCGCTCTGGATAAGAGTGTCTGCTAAATGACTAATATGTAATATGTACATAAGTATTCAGACCCATTGCTATGTGACTCGAAATTGAGCTAAGGTGCATCCTGTTTCCATTGATCATCCTTAAGATGTTTCTACAACTTGATTGGAGTCCACCTGTGGTAAATTCAATTGATTGGACATGATTTGGAAAGGCAAACACCTGTCTATATAAGGTCCCACAGCTGACAGTGCATGTCAGAGCAAAAACCAAGCCATGAGGTCGAAGGAATTGTCGGTAGAGCTCAGAGACAGGATTATGTCAAGGTCTGAGTCCTTTAGGCGCCTTGGTCAGGGAGGTGACCAAGAACCCAATGGTTGCTCTGACAGAGCTCCAGAGTTCCTCTGTGGAGATTGGAGAATCTTCCAGAAGGCCAACCATCTCTGCAGCACTCCACCAATCAGGCGTTTACGGTAGAGTGGCCAGACGGAAGCCACTCCTCAGTAAAAGGCACATGACATCCCACTTGGAGTTTGCCAAAAGGCACCTAAAGGACTCAGACCATGAGAAACAAGATTCTCTGGTCTGATGAAACCAAGATTGAACTCTTTGGCCTGAATGCCAAGTGTCATGTCTGGAGGAAACCTGGCACCATCCCTACGGTGAAGCATGGTGGTGGCAGCATCATATTGTGGGGATGTTTTTCAGTGGCAGGGACTGGGAGACTAGTCAGGATCGAGGGAAAGATTAACGGAGCAAAGTACAGAGAGATCCTTGATGAAAACCTGCTTCAGAGTTCTCAGGACTTCAGACTGGGGTGAAGATTCACCTTCTAACAGGACAATGACCCTAAGCACACAGCCAAGACAACGCAGGAGTGGCTTCGGGACAAGTCTCTGAATATACTTGAGTGGCCCAGCCAGAGCCCGGACTTGAACCTGATCTAACATCTCTGGAGAGACCTGAAAATAGCTGTGCAGTGATGCTCCCCATCCAACCTGACAGAGCTTGAGAGGATCTGCAAGGAAGAATGAGAGAAACTCCCCATATACAGGTGTGCCAAGCTTGAAGCGTCATACCCAAGACGTGAGGCTGTAATCGCTGCCAAAGGTGATTCAACAAAGTACTGAATAAAGGGTCTGAATACATATGTGTCCCGAGTGGCGCAGTGGTCTAAGGCACTGCATCGCAGTGCTAGCTGTGCCACTAGAGATCCTGGTTCGAATCCAGGCTCTGTCGTAGCCGGCCGCGACCGGGAGACCCATGGGGCAGCGCACAATTGGCTTAGCGTCGTCCAGGGTAGGGGAGGGAATGGCCGGCAAGGATGTAGCTCAGTTGGTAGAGCATGGTGTTTGCAACGCCAGGGTTGTGGGTTTGATTCCCACGGGGGGCCAGTATGTAAAAATAATGTATGCACTCACAAACTGTAAGTCGCTCTGGATAAGAGCGTCTGCTAAATGACGTAAATGTAAAAATGTAATATGTAAATGTGATATTTCAGTTTTGTATTTTTAATACATTTACAAAATTGGCTAAAAACCAGTTTTTGCTTTGTCATTATGGGGTATTATGTGTAGATTGATGAGGGGGGAAAACAATGTAATCCATTATAGAATAAGGCTGTAACGTAACAACATGTGGAAAAAGTCAAGGGGTCTGAATACTTTCCGAATGCACTGTATACTGGGCCAATCGTGTTGCTCAGAAGTGGCGCGAGAACGCTATTTCCTCAATAGAACACCATCTTTGTCAAAGTAACCCACACAAACTTCATCAAACTCAGCCTCTGGACTTATCTCAGCGAAAAGAGGGGAGAGGGAAACATATTTACTCTGTTCAGCAATCAGCTGCTTCCTAGACATCAAAGTGTCAACTGTAGGGACCCTCTCTTCCAGCAGTCCTACAAACTCGCTCACGTTTGGGGTTTTCAAAGGATTTTCAACTCAGGAGGTTTACCGAAATCATGATCACCCATAAATGTCTCAGACAGATTGACCATGGTGGGATCGCTGACATCCTCAACACTAGACTTGCTCCCGGCAACTTTCTTAGACATTGCATGTGTAACGGCACACGCTTGGAACACTCAAGGGTTTCTGATAACCCATCAGGTTCCTCTACTCTGGGTTCCTTACACGCTGGGAACACTCTAGGGTACTTTACTGATAACCCATCTGGTTCCTTTACTCTGGGTTCCTTACACGCTGGGAACACTCTAGGGTACTTTTCTGATAACCCATCAAGTTCCTCTACTCTGGGTTCCTTAAACACTGGGAACAATCTAGGGTACTTGTTTGATAACCCATCAGGTTCCTCTACTCTGGGTTCCTTACATGCTGGGAACACTCTAGGGTACTTTACTGATAACCCATAAGGTTCCTCTACTCTGGGTTCCTTACGAACAACATCATTTTGCACGACCTTCCCTCCAGCCAAGTCGTTACCCAAAATGAATGAGACCCCCTTCACCAGTAGGCTAGGCCTCGCTCCAACGACCAGAAATAAGATCAGACTCGAGTTCCACATTATACAAAGGAACTTCCATGTAACCCATCTCCACGCCTTGTGCTAACACACTGTAACCAGTTGCTGAAGTGCCAGACAAAGGCAAAATACCCTCCAAAATGAAGGATTGGGCTGCCCCCCAGTGTCTCGCAGTATCTTCACCGGCTGCTTAACAGCATGGCCACTCTACAGAGACACGAACCTGTCTGAAACAAAGGGTTCATACACATCTGATCCAACATTTTGTTTAGGAGATACACCAGTCCCAACCAGAGACTTAATGGGCTGGAGTGCTCCCACAAGAAGAAACAGCTTTTTTTCTCTCTCATTTTTCTGTTTCAACTTAGGACACTGAGAGACAATGTGTCCTTTCTCACAGCAATAATGACTGGCGGATACGAAAAAACAGTTTATCTTTGGGCACTGTAGAAAAGGACTGAAACCTCACAGTAGGAAGTGACTTCTCTTGATTGCTTTTTGCATAGGGATAACTATGTTTGTAGCTTTGTTTGTGAAGCTAGTTTTGTGTGTCAAACTGCAGCTTTCTCAAGCGTGAGATCCTTATGCTCATAAATGTAGGTTGCAACCCTTTCGTGAAGACAATTCTAGAACTGCTCGAGAAGTATGAGTGTTTTTAAATTATCAAGGTCCTTGACCTCTTGAAAACCACACCACCGATCAAAAAGACATGCTTGTTCTCTTCCAACTCAAAATGGCTTTGTGATTCAGTCTTTTGTCATTTACGGAACTGTTGTAAGTATGCCTCTGGGACCAACTGGTCTGTATGCCTCTGGGACCAACTGGTCTGTATGCCTCTGGGACCAACTGGTCTGTATGCCCCTGGGACCAACTGGTCTGTATGCTTCTGGGACCAGCTGGTCTGTATGCCTCTGGGACCAACTGGTCTGTATGCCTCTGGGACCAACTGGTCTGTATGCTTCTGGGACCAACTGGTCTGTATGCCTCTGGGACCAACTGGTCAGTATGCCTCTTAGACCAACTGGTCTGTATGCCTCTGGGACCAACTGATCTGTATGCCTCTGGGACCAACTGGTCTGTATGCCTCTGGGACCAACTCGTAAGCCCAAAGGATAGCAGCTTTAACAACATCATAATCTGGACTCTGGTCAAGAGATAAAGCGGCGAACACTTTCTGAGCTTTTCCCACAAGAACACTTTGGAGGAGCAGTGACCAAATATCTCATTACTCATTCAAGGGTTTATCTTAATTTTTACTATTTTCTACATTGTAGAATAATAGTGAAGACATCAAAACTATGAAATAACACATATGGAATCATTTAGTAACCAAAGAAGTGTTAAACAAATCAAAATATATTTTATATTTGAGATTCTTCAAATAGAAACCATTTGCCTTGATGACAGCTTCGCACACTTTTGGCATTCTCTCAACCAGCTTCATGAGGTAGTCACCTGGAATGCGTTTCAATGAACAGGTGTGCCTTCTTAAAAGTTAATTTGTGGAATTTATTTCCTTCTTAATGCGTTTGAGCCAATCAGTTGTGTTGTGACAAGATAAGGGGGTATACAGAAGATAGCCCTATTTGGTAAAAGACCATGTCCATATTATGGCAAGAACAGCTAAAATAAGCAAAGAGAAACGTTAGTCCATCATTACTTTAAGACATGAAGGTCAGTCAATACGGAACATTTCAAGAACTTTGAAAGTTTCTGGAAGTGCAGTCGCAAAAAAATTCAAGCACTATGATGAAACTGGCTCTCATGAGGACCACCACAGGAATGGAAGACCCAGAGTTACCTCTGCTGCAGAAGATAAGTTCATTAGTTACCAGCCTCAGAAATTGCAGCCCAAATGAATGCTTCACAGATGATCTCCACATGTGTATTTCCAACTGTAAAGCATGGAGGAGGAGGTGTTATGGTGTGGGGGTGCTTAGCTGGTGACACTGTCTGTGATTTATTTAGAATTCAAGGCACACTTAACCAGCATGGCTACCACAGCATTCTGCAGCGATACGCCATCCCATCTGTTTTGGGCTTAGAGAGACTATCATTTGTTTTTCAACAGGACAATAACCCAACACACCTCCAGGCTGTGTAAGGGCTATTTTACCAAGAAGGAAAGTGATGGAGTGCTGCATCAGATGACCTGGCCTCCACAAATCCCCGACCTCAACCAAATTGAGATGGTTTGGAATGAGTCGGACCGCAGAGTAAAGGAAAAGCAGCCAACAAGTGTTCAGCATATGTCGGAACTCCTTCAAGACTGTTTGAAAAGCATTCCAGGTGAAGCTGGTTGAGAGAATGCCAAGAGTGTGCAAAGCTGTCATCAAGGCAAACAGTGTCTATTTGAAGAATCTCAAATATATAATATATTTTGCTTTGTTTAACACTTTTTTGGTTACTACATGATTCCATATGTGTTATTTCATAATTGTGATGTCTTCACTATTATTCTACAATGTAGAAAATAGTAAAAATAAAGATAAACCCTTGAATGAGTAGGTGTTCTAAAACTTTTGACCGGTAGTGTACGTCCACCACCTTTTCATTAAAAGGCGGTACAAGCCGGCTGTTCTGACCAAGATCAAACTCTGTTGAGGACAGAGGATGGCCTGACTGGATTCGGAGTGCTTCCAGATCTCTCTCTCTTAATCGAATGGCATGTTCATGTTCTTGATGTTTGGCTGCAAGTTTCATCTTGTCTTTCCCTGTGCTCAAGCTCTAATTTCTGTTGTTCAATCTCTAATTTTTGTTGCTCAAACTTTGCCTTTAGTTGTACCTCCCTTAGCTGCAGGTCTATGGCCTGTACTCTACCACCCATAGGACCCATTTCATCATCCTCCCACTCTAGAAGGATTTCCTCCTCCAAAGCAGTGCCGATCAACCCTGACTACTGTTTCTGGTGTCGCCAGATGCTAACTTGATGTCATAATGCTTTGAAATGATGAGCAGATTGGCCTTTGTACATTTATTACATTTACATTTTAGTCATTTAGCAGACGCTCTTATCCAGAGCGACTTACAGGAGCAATTAGGGTTAAGTGCCTTGCTCAAGGGCACATTTACGTCATTTAGCAGACGCTCTTATCCAGAGCGACTACAAATTGGTGCATTCACCCTATAGCCAGTGGGATAACCACTTTACAATTATACTTTTTTTTTTGGGGGGGGGGGGGGGGTAGAAGGATTACTTTATCCTATCCCAGGTGTTCCTTAAAGAGGTGGGGTTTCAAATGTCTCCGGAAGGTGGTGAGTGACTCCGCTGTCCTGGCGTCGTGAGGGAGCTTGTTCCACCATTGGGGTGCCAGAGCAGCGAACAGCTTTGACTGGGCTGAGCGGGAACTATGCTTCCGCAGAGGAAGGGGAGCCAGCAGGCCAGAGGTGGATGAACGCAATGCCCTCGCCTGGGTGTAGGGACTGATCAGAGCCTGAAGGTACGGAGGTGCCGTTCCCCTCACTGCTCCATAGGCAAGCACCATGGTCTTGTAACGGATGCGAGCTTCAACTGGAAGCCAGTGGAGTGTGCGGAGGATGGGGGTGACGTGAGAGAACTTGGGAAGGTTGAACACCAGACGGGCTGCGGCATTCTGGATGAGTTGTAGGGGTTTAATGGCACAGGCAGGGAGCCCAGCCAACAGCGAGTTGCAGTAATCCAGACGGGAGATGACAAGTGCCTGGATTAGGACCTGTGCCGCTTCCTGTGTAAGGCAGGGTCGTACTCTCCGAATGTTGTAGAGCATGAACCTGCAGGATCGGGTCACCGCCTTGATGTTAGCGGAGAACGACAGGGTGTTGTCCAGGGTCACGCCAAGGCTCTTCGCACTCTGGGAGGAGGACACAACGGAGTTGTCAACCGTGATGGCGAGATCATGGAACGGGCAGTCCTTCCCCGGGAGGAAGAGCAGCTCCGTCTTGCCAGGGTTCAGCTTGAGGTGGTGATCCGTCATCCATACTGATATGTCGGCCAGACATGCAGAGATGCGATTCGCCACCTGGTTATCAGAAGGGGGAAAGGAGAAGATTAGTTGTGTATCGTCAGCGTAGCAATGATAGGAGAGGCCATGTGAGGATATGACAGAGCCAAGTGACTTGGTGTATAGGGAGAAAAGGAGAGGGCCTAGAACTGAGCCCTGGGGGACACCAGTGGTGAGAGCACGTGGTGCGGAGACAGCTTCTCGCCACGCCACTTGGTAGGAGCGACCGGTCAGGTAGGACGCAATCCAGGAGTGAGCCGCGCCGGAGATGCCCAGCTCGGAGAGGGTGGAGAGGAGGATCTGATGGTTCACTGTATCAAAGGCAGCAGGGGAGAGGTCTAGAAGGACAAGAGCAGAGGAGAGAGAGTTAGCTTTAGCAGTGCGGAGAGCCTCCGTGACACAGAGAAGAGCAGTCTCAGTTGAATGACCAGTCCTGAAACCTGACTGGTTTGGATCAAGAAGGTCATTCTGAGAGAGATAGCAAGAGAGTTGGCTAAAGACGGCACGCTCAATAGTTTTGGAAAGAAAAGAAAGAAGGGATACTGGTCTGTAGTTGTTGACATCAGTGGGATCGAGTGTTGGTTTTTTGAGAAGGGGTGCAACTCTCGCTCTCTTGAAGACGGAAGGGACATGGCCAGCGGTCAAGGATGAGTTGATCAGCGAGGTGAGGTAGGGGAGAAGGTCACCGGAGATGGTCTGGAGAAGAGAGGAGGGGATGGGGTCAAGCGGGCAGGTTGTTGGGCGGCCTGCAGTCACTAGTCGCAAGATTTTATCTGGAGAGAGAGGGGAGAAAGAAGTCAAAGCATAGGGTAGGGCAGTGTGAGCAGGACCAGCAGTGTCATTAGACTTAACAAACGAGGATCGGATGTCGTCAACCTTCTTTTCAAAGTGGTTGACAAAGTCATCCACAGAGAGGGAGGAGGGGGGGGGGGGGGAGGATTCAGCAGTGAGGAGAATGTGGCAAAGAGCTTCCTAGGGTTAGAGGCAGATGCTTGGAATTTAGAGTGGTAGAAAGTGGCCTTAGTAGCAGAAACAGATGAAGAAAATGTAGAGAGGAGGGAGTGAAAAGATGCCAGGTCGGCAGGGAGTTTAGTTTTCTTCCATTTCCGCTCAGCTGTCCGGAGCTCTGTTCTGTGAGCTCGCAATGAGTCATCAAGCCACAGAGCTGGAGGGGAGGACCGAGCCGGCCGGGAGGATAGGGGACACAGGGAGTCAAAGGATGCAGAAAGGGAGGAGAGGAGGGTTGAGGAGGCAGAATCAGGAGATTGGAGGGAGAAGGATTGAGCAGAGGGAAGAGATGATAGGATGGAAGAGGAGAGAGTAGTGGGAGAGAGAGAGCGAAGGTTGAGGCGGCGTGTTACCATCTGTGTAGGGGCAGAGTGAGTAGTGTTGGAGGAGAGCGAGAGAGAAAAGGATACAAAGTAGTGGTCGGAGACATGGAGGGGAGTTGCAGTGAGATTAGTAGAAGAGCAACATCTAGTAAAGATGAAGTCAAGCGTATTGCCTGCCTTGTGAGTGGGGGGGGATGGTGAGAGGGTGAGGTCAAAAGAGGAGAGGAGTGGAAAGAAGGAGGCAGAGAGAAATGAGTCAAATGTAGACGTGGGGAGGTTGAAATCCCCCAAAACTGTGAAGGGTGAGCCATCCTCAGGAAAGGAACTTATCAAGGCGTCAAGCTCATTGATGAACTCTCCAAGGGAACCTGGAGGGCGATAGATGACAAGGATATTAAGCTTAAATGGGCTAGTGACTGTGACAGCGTGGAATTCAAATGAGGAGATAGACAGATGGGTTAGGGGAAAAATTGAGAATGACCACTTGGGAGAGATGAGGATTCCTGTGCCACCACCCCTCTGACCAGATGCTCTCGGGGTATGCGAGAACACATGGTCAGACGAGGAGAGAGCAGTAGGAGTAGCAGTGTTTTCAGTGGTAATCCATGTTTCCGTCAGCGCCAGGAAGTCGAGGGACTGGAGGGTAGCATAGGCTGGGATGAAGTCAGCCTTGTTGGCGGCAGAACGGCAGTTCCAGAGGCTGCCTGAGACCTGGAACTCCAGGTGTGTGGTGCGTGCAGGGACCACCAGGTTAGAGAGGCAGCAGCCACGCGGTGTGAGGCGTTTGTGTAGCCTGTGCGGAGAGGAGAGAACAGGGATAGGCAGAGGCATAGTTGACAGGCTGCAGCAGATGGCTACAATAATGCAGAGGAGATCGGAATGAAATGAACTAAACATCAGGGAAAGGAGAGAGCAGGCCTCCCTCACCAAAAAAAAAATATATATATATAACTCTCCCAACTTCCACCTCAGAAACTATAATTGCTCCTGTAAGTCGCTCTGGATAAGAGCGTCTGCTAAATGACTAAAATGTAAATGTAATGTAATGTAATAATTGTTTCACTGAACCACCCGAGTAAAACTCTCCCAACTTCCACTTTAGAAATTAGAATTGTTGTAAACTACAGCAGACTGTTATCAGTAGCTGTAATTAAGTACAGCAGCTACCAACCACCTAACGTTAATGCCTCGGATGAGGTTAGAAAAACAGCTGAATGGTAGCAGCTAGCTGGCTCAATCACAGGTACTCTTAAGCATGAAATAACATTGGAAACAATTAACCACAGTTGCAAAAAGTTACCAGTAGCTACCCGCTAGCTAGCTAGCTTTGTTGGTCCAAGTAGTGGGTAAACTAGCCTCGTGCTTCGCCGGGGTCCACCGAATACAGTCCTTACCTACAATAATTACCTACAATAACCTTCAATAACTACCTGAGTAAGCTACCTATAATACCAAACTACAATACCTACCTACAATCTAAATACATGGTTTAAGCTTAACTCAACACCATATAAGAAGCCAAGCTTACCTTTCATAACGCAGCAATGATTAAACGTTGGGTAGCTAGCACAAAGATATTGTATTTAGCTACCACAGTACAGCCAGCTGGTAGTGTTGGCTGGCTAGCAAAGGCTACTGTGTTGACTTTGTTTGAAAAACGGCGTCGCTGCGAACGAATGTAGCTGTTTAAAAGGATATTGTTTTTAGTTGCAACCGTTGCTAATAGCAACTCGCCAGCTAATCCAGGAGGTGAGTTAGCTAGCTAGCTTCGTGCTACACCCGGCACCGCCGAATACAAAAGTAACCTACAATAACTACACAACAGCTATCCACAACAGCCCACGATGCCTACCTATACTACTTAATAATATACAGCCCACGATGCCTACCTATAGTACCTAACTACAATCTAAATACATAGTTTAAGCCTTACTCGACAAAGCCCAAGCTATGTATAAAGCCAAACTGGCAGACTGCAATCAGTAGCCGAAATTAAGTACAGCAGCTACCAGAAAAACAGCTGAAGGTGGCAGCTAGCTGGCTCAATTACAGGCACTCTTAAGCGTGAAATAACATTGGAAACAGCTAACCACAGTTGCTAAAAGTTGCTAAAAGTTACCGGTAGCTACCCGCTAGCTAGCTAGCTTTGTTGGTCCAAGTAGTGGGTAAGCTAGCCTCGTGCTTCGCCGGGGTCCACCGAATACAGTCCTTACCTACAATAATTACCTACAATAACCTTCAATAACTACCTGAGTAAGCTACCTATAATACCAAACTACAATACCTACCTACAATCTAAATACATGGTTTAAGCTTTACTCAACACCATATAAGAAGCCAAGCTTACCTTTCATAACGCAGCAATGATTAAACGTTGGGTAGCTAGCACAAAGATATTGTATTTAGCTACCACAGTACAGCCAGCTGGTAGTGTTGGCTGGCTAGCAATGGCTACTGTGTTGACTTTGTTTGAAAAACGGCGTCGCTGCGAACGAATGTAGCTGTTTAAAAGGATATTGTTTTTAGTTGCAACCGTTGCTAATAGCAACTCGCCAGCTAATCCAGGAGGTGAGTTAGCTAGCTAGCTTCGTGCTACACCCGGCACCGCCGAATACAAAAGTAACCTACAATAACTACACAACAGCTATCCACAACAGCCCACGATGCCTACCTATACTACTTAATAATATACAGCCCACGATGCCTACCTATAGTACCTAACTACAATCTAAATACATAGTTTAAGCCTTACTCGACAAAGCCCAAGCTATGTATAAAGCCAAACTGATTTATCATCTCCCATGTAGGGTTTTCCACTAGCATCTCCCATGTAGGGTTTTCACTAGTATCTCCCATGTAGGGTTTTCACTAGTATCTCCATGTAGGGTTTTCACTAGTATCTCCATGTAGGGTTTTCACTAGTATCCCCATGTAGGGTTTTCACTAGTATCTCCATGTAGGGTTTTCACTAGTATCTCCATGTAGGGTTTTCACTAGTATCTCCATGAAGGGTTTTCACTAATATCTCCATGTAGGGTTTTCACTAGTATCTCCATGTAGGGTTGTCACTAGTATCTCCATGTAGGGTTTTCCACTAGCATCTCCCATGTATGGTTCTCACTAGTATCTCCATGTAGGGTTTTCACTAGTATCTCCATGTAGGGTTTTCACTGGTATCTCCATGTAGGGTTTTCACTAGTATCTCCATGTAGGGTTTTCACTAGTATCTCCATGTAGGGTTTTCACTAGTATCTCCTATGTAGGGTTTTTCACTAGTATATCCATGTAGGGTTTTCACTAGTATCCCCATGTAGGGTTTTCACTAGTATCTCCATGTAGGGTTTTCACTAGTATCTCCATGTAGGGTTTTCACTAGTATCTCCATGTAGGGTTTTCACTAGTATCTCCATGTAGGGTTTTCACTAGTATCCCCATGTAGGGTTTTCACTAGTATCTCCATGTAGGGTTTTCACTAGTATCTCCATGTAGGGTTTTCACTAGTATCTCCATGAAGGGTTTTCACTAATATCTCCATGTAGGGTTTTCACTAGTATCTCCATGTAGGGTTGTCACTAGTATCTCCATGTAGGGTTTTCCACTAGCATCTCCCATGTATGGTTCTCACTAGTATCTCCATGTAGGGTTTTCACTAGTATCTCCATGTAGGGTTTTCACTGGTATCTCCATGTAGGGTTTTCACTAGTATCTCCATGTAGGGTTTTCACTAGTATCTCCTATGTAGGGTTTTTCACTAGTATATCCATGTAGGGTTTTCACTAGTATCCCCATGTAGGGTTTTCACTAGTATCTCCATGTAGGGTTTTCACTAGTATCTCCATGTAGGGTTTTCACTAGTATCTCCATGAAGGGTTTTCACTAATATCTCCATGTAGGGTTTTCACTAGTATCTCCATGTAGGGTTTTCACTAGTATCTCCATGTAGGGTTTTCACTAGTATCCCCATGTAGGGTTTTCACTAGTATCTCCATGTAGGGTTTTCACTAGTATCTCCATGTAGGGTTTTCACTAGTATCTCCATGAAGGGTTTTCACTAATATTTCCATGTAAGGTTTTCACTAGTATCTCCATGAAGGGTTTTCACTAATATTTCCATGTAGGGTTTTCACTAGTATCTCCATGTAGGGTTTTCACTAGTATCTCCATGTAGGGTTTTCACTAGTATCTCCATGAAGGGTTTTCACTAATATCTCCATGTAGGGTTTTCACTAGTATCTCCATGTAGGGTTGTCACTAGTATCTCCATGTAGGGTTTTCCACTAGCATCTCCCATGTATGGTTCTCACTAGTATCTCCATGTAGGGTTTTCACTAGTATCCCCATGTAGGGTTTTCACTAGTATCTCCATGTAGGGTTTTCACTAGTATCTCCATGTAGGGTTTTCACTAGTATCTCCATGAAGGGTTTTCACTAATATCTCCATGTAGGGTTTTCACTAGTATCTCCATGTAGGGTTGTCACTAGTATCTCCATGTAGGGTTTTCCACTAGCATCTCCCATGTATGGTTCTCACTAGTATCTCCATGTAGGGTTTTCACTAGTATCTCCATGTAGGGTTTTCACTGGTATCTCCATGTAGGGTTTTCACTAGTATCTCCATGTAGGGTTTTCACTAGTATCTCCTATGTAGGGTTTTTCACTAGTATATCCATGTAGGGTTTTCACTAGTATCCCCATGTAGGGTTTTCACTAGTATCTCCATGTAGGGTTTTCACTAGTATCTCCATGTAGGGTTTTCACTAGTATCTCCATGAAGGGTTTTCACTAATATCTCCATGTAGGGTTTTCACTAGTATCTCCATGTAGGGTTTTCACTAGTATCTCCATGTAGGGTTTTCACTAGTATCCCCATGTAGGGTTTTCACTAGTATCTCCATGTAGGGTTTTCACTAGTATCTCCATGTAGGGTTTTCACTAGTATCTCCATGAAGGGTTTTCACTAATATTTCCATGTAGGATTTTCACTAGTATCTCCATGAAGGGTTTTCACTAATATTTCCATGTAGGGTTTTCACTAGTATCTCCATGTAGGGTTTTCACTAGTATCTCCATGTAGGGTTTTCACTAGTATCTCCATGAAGGGTTTTCACTAATATCTCCATGTAGGGTTTTCACTAGTATCTCCATGTAGGGTTGTCACTAGTATCTCCATGTAGGGTTTTCCACTAGCATCTCCCATGTATGGTTCTCACTAGTATCTCCATGTAGGGTTTTCACTAGTATCTCCATGTAGGGTTTTCACTGGTATCTCCATGTAGGGTTTTCACTAGTATCTCCATGTAGGGTTTTCCACTAGTATCTCCCATGTAGGGTTTTTCACTAGTATCTCCCATGTAGGGCTTTCCACTAGTATGTCCATGTAGGGTTTTCACTAGTATCTCCATGTAGGGTTTTCACTAGTATCTCCATGTAGGGTTTTCACTAGTATCTCCATGTAGGGTTTTCACTAGTATCTCCATGTAGGGTTTTCACTAGTATCTCCATGAAGGGTTTTCACTAATATCTCCATGTAGGGTTTTCACTAGTATCTCCATGTAGTGTTTTCACTAGTATCTCCATGTAGGGTTTTCACTAGTATCCCCATGTAGGGTTTTCACTAGTATCTCCATGTAGGGTTTTCACTAGTATCTCCATGTAGGGTTTTCACTAGTATCTCCATGAAGGGTTTTCACTAATATTTCCATGTAGGGTTTTCACTAGTATCTCCATGTAGGGTTGTCACTAGTATCTCCATGTAGGGTTTTCCACTAGCATCTCCCATGTAGGGTTCTCACTAGTATCTCCATGTAGGGTTTTCACTAGTATCTCCATGTAGGGTTTTCACTAGTATCTCCATGTAGGGTTTTCACTAGTATCTCCCATGTAGGGTTTTCACTAGTATGTCCATGTAGGGTTTTCACTAGTATCTCCATGTAGGGTTTTCACTAGTATCCCCATGTAGGGTTTTCACTAGTATCTCCATGTAGGGTTTTCACTAGTATCTCCATGTAGGGTTTTCACTAGTATCTCCATGAAGGGTTTTCACTAATATCTCCATGTAGGGTTTTCACTAGTATCTCCATGTAGGGTTTTCACTAGTATCTCCATGTAGGGTTTTCACTAGTATCCCCATGTAGGGTTTTCACTAGTATCTCCATGTAGGGTTTTCACTAGTATCTCCATGTAGGGTTTTCACTAGTATCTCCATGAAGGGTTTTCACTAATATTTCCATGTAGGGTTTTCACTAGTATCTCCATGTAGGGTTGTCACTAGTATCTCCATGTAGGGTTTTCCACTAGCATCTCCCATGTAGGGTTCTCACTAGTATCTCCATGTAGGGTTTTCACTAGTATCTCCATGTAGGGTTTTCACTAGTATCTCCATGTAGGGTTTTCACTAGTATCTCCCATGTAGGGTTTTCACTAGTATCTCCATGTATGGTTTTCACTAGTATCTCCATGTAGGGTTTTCACTAGTATCTCCCATGTAGGGTTTTCACTAGTATCTCCCATGTAGGGTTTTCACTAGTATCTCCCATGTAGGGTTTTCACTAGCATCTCCATGTAGGGTTTTCACTAGCATCTCCATGTAGGGTTTTCACTGGTATCTCCATGTAGGGTTTTCACTAGTATCTCCATGTAGGGTTTTCACTAGTATCTCCCATGTAGGGTTTTTCACTAGTATCTCCCATGTAGGGTTTTCACTAGTATCTCCCATGTATGGTTTTCACTAGCATCTCCATGTAGGGTATTCACTAGTATCTCCATGTAGGGTTTTCACTAGTATCTCCATGTAGGGTTTTCACTAGTATCTCCATGTAGGGTTTTCACTAGTATCTCCCATGTAGGGTTTGCACTAGTATCTCCCATGTAGGGTTTTCACTAGCATCTCCATGTAGGGTTTTCACTAGTATTTCCATTTAGGGTTTTCACTAGTATCTCCATGTAGGGTTTTCACTAGTATCTCCAATGTAGGGTTTTCACTAGCATCTCCATGTAGGGTTTTCACTAGCATCTCCATTTAGGGTTTTCACTAGCATCTCCATGTAGGATTTTCACTAGCATCTCCATGTAGGGTTTTCACTAGTATCTCCATGTAGGATTTTAACTAGTATCTCCATGTAGGGTTTTCACTAGTATCTCCCATGTAGGGTTTTCACTAGTATCTCCCATGTAGGGTTTTCACTAGTATCTCCCATGTAGGGTTTTCACTAGCATCTCCATGTAGGGTTTTCACTAGCATCTCCATGTAGGGTTTTCACTGGTATCTCCATGTAGGGTTTTCACTAGTATCTCCATGTAGGGTTTTCACTAGTATCTCCCATGTAGGGTTTTTCACTAGTATCTCCCATGTAGGGTTTTCACTAGTATCTCCCATGTATGGTTTTCACTAGCATCTCCATGTAGGGTATTCACTAGTATCTCCATGTAGGGTTTTCACTAGTATCTCCATGTAGGGTTTTCACTAGTATCTCCATGTAGGGTTTTCACTAGTATCTCCCATGTAGGGTTTGCACTAGTATCTCCCATGTAGGGTTTTCACTAGCATCTCCATGTAGGGTTTTCACTAGTGTTTCCATTTAGGGTTTTCACTAGTATCTCCATGTAGGGTTTTCACTAGTATCTCCAATGTAGGGTTTTCACTAGCATCTCCATGTAGGGTTTTCACTAGCATCTCCATTTAGGGTTTTCACTAGCATCTCCATGTAGGATTTTCACTAGCATCTCCATGTAGGGTTTTCACTAGTATCTCCATGTAGGATTTTAACTAGTATCTCCATGTAGGGTTTTCACTAGTATCTCCATGTAGGGTTTTCCACTAGTATCTCCATGTAGGGTTTTCACTAGTATCTCCATGTAGGATTTTCACTAGTATCTCCATGTAGGGTTTTCACTAGTATCTCCATGTAGGGTTTTCACTAGTATCTCCATGTAGGGTTTTCACTAGTATCTCCATGAAGGGTTTTCACTAATATCTCCATGTAGGGTTTTCACTAGTATCTCCATGTAGGGTTTTCACTAGTATCTCCATGTAGGGTTTTCACTAGTATCCCCATGTAGGGTTTTCACTAGTATCTCCATGTAGGGTTTTCACTAGTATCTCCATGTAGGGTTTTCACTAGTATCTCCATGAAGGGTTTTCACTAATATTTCCATGTAGGGTTTTCACTAGTATCTCCATGTAGGGTTGTCACTAGTATCTCCATGTAGGGTTTTCCACTAGCATCTCCCATGTAGGGTTCTCACTAGTATCTCCATGTAGGGTTTTCACTAGTATCTCCATGTAGGGTTTTCACTAGTATCTCCATGTAGGGTTTTCACTAGTATCTCCCATGTAGGGTTTTCACTAGTATGTCCATGTAGGGTTTTCACTAGTATCTCCATGTAGGGTTTTCACTAGTATCCCCATGTAGGGTTTTCACTAGTATCTCCATGTAGGGTTTTCACTAGTATCTCCATGTAGGGTTTTCACTAGTATCTCCATGAAGGGTTTTCACTAATATTTCCATGTAGGGTTTTCACTAGTATCTCCATGTAGGGTTGTCACTAGTATCTCCATGTAGGGTTTTCCACTAGCATCTCCCATGTAGGGTTCTCACTAGTATCTCCATGTAGGGTTTTCACTAGTATCTCCATGTAGGGTTTTCACTAGTATCTCCATGTAGGGTTTTCACTAGTATCTCCCATGTAGGGTTTTCACTAGTATCTCCATGTATGGTTTTCACTAGTATCTCCATGTAGGGTTTTCACTAGTATCTCCCATGTAGGGTTTTCACTAGTATCTCCCATGTAGGGTTTTCACTAGTATCTCCCATGTAGGGTTTTCACTAGCATCTCCATGTAGGGTTTTCACTAGCATCTCCATGTAGGGTTTTCACTGGTATCTCCATGTAGGGTTTTCACTAGTATCTCCATGTAGGGTTTTCACTAGTATCTCCCATGTAGGGTTTTTCACTAGTATCTCCCATGTAGGGTTTTCACTAGTATCTCCCATGTATGGTTTTCACTAGCATCTCCATGTAGGGTATTCACTAGTATCTCCATGTAGGGTTTTCACTAGTATCTCCATGTAGGGTTTTCACTAGTATCTCTATGTAGGGTTTTCACTAGTATCTCCCATGTAGGGTTTGCACTAGTATCTCCCATGTAGGGTTTTCACTAGCATCTCCATGTAGGGTTTTCACTAGTATTTCCATTCAGGGTTTTCACTAGTATCTCCATGTAGGGTTTTCACTAGTATCTCCAATGTAGGGTTTTCACTAGCATCTCCATGTAGGGTTTTCACTAGCATCTCCATTTAGGGTTTTCACTAGCATCTCCATGTAGGATTTTCACTAGCATCTCCATGTAGGGTTTTCACTAGTATCTCCATGTAGGACTTTAACTAGTATCTCCATGTAGGGTTTTCACTAGTATCTCCCATGTAGGGTTTTCACTAGTATCTCCCATGTAGGGTTTTCACTAGTATCTCCCATGTAGGGTTTTCACTAGCATCTCCATGTAGGGTTTTCACTAGCATCTCCATGTAGGATTTTCACTGGTATCTCCATGTAGGGTTTTCACTAGTATCTCCATGTAGGGTTTTCACTAGTATCTCCCATGTAGGGTTTTTCACTAGTATCTCCCATGTAGGGTTTTCACTAGTATCTCCCATGTATGGTTTTCACTAGCATCTCCATGTAGGGTATTCACTAGTATCTCCATGTAGGGTTTTCACTAGTATCTCCATGTAGGGTTTTCACTAGTATCTCCATGTAGGGTTTTCACTAGTATCTCCCATGTAGGGTTTGCACTAGTATCTCCCATGTAGGGTTTTCACTAGCATCTCCATGTAGGGTTTTCACTAGTGTTTCCATTTAGGGTTTTCACTAGTATCTCCATGTAGGGTTTTCACTAGTATCTCCAATGTAGGGTTTTCACTAGCATCTCCATGTAGGGTTTTCACTAGCATCTCCATTTAGGGTTTTCACTAGCATCTCCATGTAGGATTTTCACTAGCATCTCCATGTAGGGTTTTCACTAGTATCTCCATGTAGGATTTTAACTAGTATCTCCATGTAGGGTTTTCACTAGTATCTCCATGTAGGGTTTTCCACTAGTATCTCCATGTAGGGTTTTCACTAGTATCTCCATGTAGGGTTTTCACTAGTATCTCCATGTAGGATTTTCACTAGTATCTCCCATGTAGGGTTTTCACTAGCATCTCCATGTAGGGTTTTCACTAGTATCTCCATGAAGGGTTTTCACTAATATTTCCATGTAGGGTTTTCACTAATATCTCCATGTAGGGTTTTCACTAGTATCTCCATGTAGGGTTGTCACTAGTATCTCCATGTAGGGTTTTCCACTAGCATCTCCCATGTATGGTTCTCACTAGTATCTCCATGTAGGGTTTTCACTAGTATCTCCATGTAGGGTTTTCACTGGTATCTCCATGTAGGGTTTTCACTAGTATCTCCATGTAGGGTTTTCCACTAGTATCTCCCATGTAGGGTTTTTCACTAGTATCTCCCATGTAGGGCTTTCCACTAGTATCTCCATGTAGGGTTTTCACTAGTATCTCCATGAAGGGTTTTCACTAATATCTCCATGTAGGGTTTTCACTAGTATCTCCATGTAGGGTTTTCACTAGCATCTCCATGTAGGGTTTTCACTAGCATCTCCATGTAGGGTTTTCACTGGTATCTCCATGTAGGGTTTTCACTAGTATCTCCATGTAGGGTTTTCACTAGTATCTCCCATGTAGGGTTTTTCACTAGTATCTCCCATGTAGGGTTTTCACTAGTATCTCCCATGTATGGTTTTCACTAGCATCTCCATGTAGGGTATTCACTAGTATCTCCATGTAGGGTTTTCACTAGTATCTCCATGTAGGGTTTTCACTAGTATCTCCATGTAGGGTTTTCACTAGTATCTCCCATGTAGGGTTTGCACTAGTATCTCCCATGTAGGGTTTTCACTAGCATCTCCATGTAGGGTTTTCACTAGTGTTTCCATTTAGGGTTTTCACTAGTATCTCCATGTAGGGTTTTCACTAGTATCTCCATGTAGGGTTTTCACTAGTATCTCCATGTAGGATTTTCACTAGTATCTCCCATGTAGGGTTTTCACTAGCATCTCCATGTAGGGTTTTCACTAGTATCTCCATGAAGGGTTTTCACTAATATTTCCATGTAGGGTTTTCACTAATATCTCCATGTAGGGTTTTCACTAGTATCTCCATGTAGGGTTGTCACTAGTATCTCCATGTATGGTTTTCCACTAGCATCTCCCATGTATGGTTCTCACTAGTATCTCCATGTAGGGTATTCACTAGTATCTCCATGTAGGGTTTTCACTGGTATCTCCATGTAGGGTTTTCACTAGTATCTCCATGTAGGGTTTTCCACTAGTATCTCCCATGTAGGGTTTTTCACTAGTATCTCCCATGTAGGGCTTTCCACTAGTATGTCCATGTAGGGTTTTCACTAGTATCTCCATGTAGGGTTTTCACTAGTATCTCCATGTAGGGTTTTCACTAGTATATCGATGTAGGGTTTTCACTAGTATCCCCATGTAGGGTTTTCACTAGTATCTCCATGTAGGGTTTTCACTAGTATCTCCATGAAGGGTTTTCACTAATATCTCCATGTAGGGTTTTCACTAGTATCTCCATGTAGGGTTTTCACTAGTATCTCCATGTAGGGTTTTCACTAGTATCCCCATGTAGGGTTTTCACTAGTATCTCCATGTAGGGTTTTCACTATTATCTCCATGTAGGGTTTTCACTAGTATCTCCATGAAGGGTTTTCACTAATATTTCCATGTAGGGTTTTCACTAGTATCTCCATGTAGGGTTGTCACTAGTATCTCCATGTAGGGTTTTCCACTAGCATCTCCCATGTAGGGTTCTCACTAGTATCTCCATGTAGGGTTTTCACTAGTATCTCCATGTAGGGTTTTCACTAGTATCTCCATGTAGGGTTTTCACTAGTATCTCCCATGTAGGGTTTTCACTAGTATCTCCATGTATGGTTTTCACTAGTATCTCCATGTAGGGTTTTCACTAGTATCTCCCATGTAGGGTTTTCACTAGTATCTCCCATGTAGGGTTTTCACTAGTATCTCCCATGTAGGGTTTTCACTAGCATCTCCATGTAGGGTTTTCACTAGCATCTCCATGTAGGGTTTTCACTGGTATCTCCATGTAGGGTTTTCACTAGTATCTCCATGTAGGGTTTTCACTAGTATCTCCCATGTAGGGTTTTTCACTAGTATCTCCCATGTAGGGTTTTCACTAGTATCTCCCATGTATGGTTTTCACTAGCATCTCCATGT
The DNA here is from genome assembly GCF_964263955.1 of Coregonus lavaretus. Taxonomy (NCBI): domain Eukaryota; kingdom Metazoa; phylum Chordata; class Actinopteri; order Salmoniformes; family Salmonidae; genus Coregonus; species Coregonus lavaretus. The sequence goes on along the minus strand of NW_028160387.1, from coordinate 192,764 downwards.
AGGGTATTCACTAGTATCTCCATGTAGGGTTTTCACTAGTATCTCCATGTAGGGTTTTCACTAGTATCTCCATGTAGGGTTTTCACTAGTATCTCCCATGTAGGGTTTGCACTAGTATCTCCCATGTAGGGTTTTCACTAGCATCTCCATGTAGGGTTTTCACTAGTATTTCCATTTAGGGTTTTCACTAGTATCTCCATGTAGGGTTTTCACTAGTATCTCCAATGTAGGGTTTTCACTAGCATCTCCATGTAGGATTTTCACTAGCATCTCCATGTAGGGTTTTCACTAGTATCTCCATGTAGGATTTTAACTAGTATCTCCATGTAGGGTTTTCACTAGTATCTCCATGTAGGGTTTTCCACTAGTATCTCCATGTAGGGTTTTCACTAGTATCTCCATGTAGGGTTTTCCACTAGCATCTCCCATGTAGGGTTCTCACTAGTATCTCCATGTAGGGTTTTCACTAGTATCTCCATGTAGGGTTTTCACTAGTATCTCCATGTAGGGTTTTCACTAGTATCTCCCATGTAGGGTTTTCACTAGTATCTCCATGTATGGTTTTCACTAGTATCTCCATGTAGGGTTTTCACTAGTATCTCCCATGTAGGGTTTTCACTAGTATCTCCCATGTAGGGTTTTCACTAGTATCTCCCATGTAGGGTTTTCACTAGCATCTCCATTTAGGGTTTTCACTAGCATCTCCATGTAGGGTTTTCACTAGTATCTCCATGAAGGGTTTTCACTAGTATCTCCCATGTAGGGTTTTTCACTAGTATCTCCCATGTAGGGTTTTCACTAGTATCTCCCATGTATGGTTTTCACTAGCATCTCCATGTAGGGTATTCACTAGTATCTCCATGTAGGGTTTTCACTAGTATCTCCATGTAGGGTTTTCACTAGTATCTCCATGTAGGGTTTTCACTAGTATCTCCCATGTAGGGTTTGCACTAGTATCTCCCATGTAGGGTTTTCACTAGTATCTCCATGTAGGGTTTTCACTAGTATCTCCATGTAGGGTTTTCACTAGTATCTCCATGTAGGGTTTTCACTAGTATCTCCAATGTAGGGTTTTTCACTAGCATCTCCATGTAGGGTTTTCACTAGCATCTCCATTTAGGGTTTTCACTAGCATCTCCATGTAGGATTTTCAATAGCATCTCCATGTAGGGTTTTCACTAGTATCTCCATGTAGGATTTTAACTAGTATCTCCATGTAGGGTTTTCACTAGTATCTCCATGTAGGGTTTTCCACTAGTATCTCCATGTAGGGTTTTCACTAGTATCTCCATGTAGGGTTTTCCACTAGTATCTCCATGTAGGGTTTTCACTAGTATCTCCATGTAGGGTTTTCACTAGTATCTCCATGTAGGATTTTCACTAGTATCTCCCATGTAGGGTTTTCACTAGCATCTCCATGTAGGGTTTTCACTAGTATCTCCATGTAGGGTTTTCACTAGTATCTCCATGTAGGGTTTTCACTAGTATCTCCATGTAGGGTTTTCACTAGTATCTCCATGAAGGGTTTTCACTAATATCTCCATGTAGGGTTTTCACTAGTATCTCCATGTAGGGTTGTCACTAGTATCTCCATGTAGGGTTTTCCACTAGCATCTCCCATGTATGGTTCTCACTAGTATCTCCATGTAGGGTTTTCACTAGTATCTCCATGTAGGGTTTTCACTGGTATCTCCATGTAGGGTTTTCACTAGTATCTCCATGTAGGGTTTTCCACTAGTATCTCCCATGTAGGGTTTTTCACTAGTATCTCCCATGTAGGGCTTTCCACTAGTATGTCCATTTAGGGTTTTCACTAGTATCTCCATGTAGGGTTTTCACTAGTATCTCCATGTAAGGGTTTCACTAGTATCTCCCATGTAGGGTTTTCACTAGTATCTCCCATGTAGGGTTTTCACTAGCATCTCCATGTAGGGTTTTCACTAGCATCTCCATGTAGGGTTTTCACTGGTATCTCCATGTAGGGTTTTCACTAGTATCTCCATGTAGGGTTTTCACTAGTATCTCCCATGTAGGGTTTTTCACTAGTATCTCCCATGTAGGGTTTTCACTAGTATCTCCCATGTATGGTTTTCACTAGCATCTCCATGTAGGGTATTCACTAGTATCTCCATGTAGGGTTTTCACTAGTATCTCCATGTAGGGTTTTCACTAGTATCTCCATGTAGGGTTTTCACTAGTATCTCCCATGTAGGGTTTGCACTAGTATCTCCCATGTAGGGTTTTCACTAGCATCTCCATGTAGGGTTTTCACTAGTATTTCCATTTAGGGTTTTCACTAGTATCTCCATGTAGGGTTTTCACTAGTATCTCCAATGTAGGGTTTTCACTAGCATCTCCATGTAGGGTTTTCACTAGCATCTCCATTTAGGGTTTTCACTAGCATCTCCATGTAGGATTTTCACTAGCATCTCCATGTAGGGTTTTCACTAGTATCTCCATGTAGGATTTTAACTAGTATCTCCATGTAGGGTTTTCACTAGTATCTCCCATGTAGGGTTTTCACTAGTATCTCCAATGTAGGGTTTTCACTAGTATCTCCCATGTAGGGTTTTCACTAGCATCTCCATGTAGGGTTTTCACTAGTATTTCCATTTAGGGTTTTCACTAGTATCTCCATGTAGGGTTTTCACTAGTATCTCCAATGTAGGGTTTTCACTAGCATCTCCATGTAGGGTTTTCACTAGCATCTCCATTTAGGGTTTTCACTAGCATCTCCATGTAGGATTTTCACTAGCATCTCCATGTAGGGTTTTCACTAGTATCTCCATGTAGGATTTTAACTAGTATCTCCATGTAGGGTTTTCACTAGTATCTCCCATGTAGGGTTTTCACTAGTATCTCCAATGTAGGGTTTTCACTAGTATCTCCCATGTAGGGTTTTCACTAGCATCTCCATGTAGGGTTTTCACTAGCATCTCCCATGTAGGGTTTTTCACTAGTATCTCCCATGTAGGGTTTTCACTAGTATCTCCAATGTAGGGTTTTCACTGGTATCTCCATGTAGGGTTTTCACTAGTATCTCCATGTAGGGTTTTCACTAGTATCTCCCATGTAGGGTTTTTCACTAGTATCTCCCATGTAGGGTTTTCACTAGTATCTCCCATGTATGGTTTTCACTAGCATCTCCATGTAGGGTATTCACTAGTATCTCCATGTAGGGTTTTCACTAGTATCTCCATGTAGGGTTTTCACTAGTATCTCCATGTAGGGTTTTCACTAGTATCTCCCATGTAGGGTTTGCACTAGTATCTCCCATGTAGGGTTTTCACTAGCATCTCCATGTAGGGTTTTCACTAGCATCTCCATTTAGGGTTTTCACTAGCATCTCCATGTAGGATTTTCACTAGCATCTCCATGTAGGGTTTTCACTAGTATCTCCATGTAGGATTTTAACTAGTATCTCCATGTAGGGTTTTCACTAGTATCTCCATGTAGGGTTTTCCACTAGTATCTCCATGTAGGGTTTTCACTAGTATCTCCATGTAGGGTTTTCACTAGTATCTCCATGTAGGGTTTTCACTAGTATATCCATGTAGGATTTTCACTAGCATCTCCATGTAGGGTTTTCACTAGCATCTCCCATGTAGGGTTTTCACTAGTATCTCCATGAAGGGTTTTCACTAATATTTCCATGTAGGGTTTTCACTAGTATCTCCATGTAGGGTTGTCACTAGTATCTCCATGTAGGGTTTTCCACTAGTATCTCCATGTAGGGTTTTCACTAGTATCTCCATGTAGGGTTTTCACTAGTATCTCCATGTAGGATTTTCACTAGTATCTCCCATATAGGGTTTTCACTAGCATCTCCATGTAGGGTTTTCACTAGTATCTCCATGTAGGGTTTTCACTAGTATCTCCATGTAGGGTTTTCACTAGTATCTCCATGTAGGGTTTTCACTAGTATCTCCATGAAGGGTTTTCACTAATATCTCCATGTAGGGTTTTCACTAGTATCTCCATGTAGGGTTGTCACTAGTATCTCCATGTAGGGTTTTCCACTAGCATCTCCCATGTATGGTTCTCACTAGTATCTCCATGTAGGGTTTTCACTAGTATCTCCATGTAGGGTTTTCACTGGTATCTCCATGTAGGGTTTTCACTAGTATCTCCATGTAGGGTTTTCCACTAGTATCTCCCATGTAGGGTTTTTCACTAGTATCTCCCATGTAGAGCTTTCCACTAGTATGTCCATGTAGGGTTTTCACTAGTATCTCCATGTAGGGTTTTCACTAGTATCTCCATGTAAGGGTTTCACTAGTATCTCCCATGTAGGGTTTTCACTAGTATCTCCCATGTAGGGTTTTCACTAGCATCTCCATGTAGGGTTTTCACTAGCATCTCCATGTAGGGTTTTCACTGGTATCTCCATGTAGGGTTTTCACTAGTATCTCCATGTAGGGTTTTCACTAGTATCTCCCATGTAGGGTTTTTCACTAGTATCTCCCATGTAGGGTTTTCACTAGTATCTCCCATGTATGGTTTTCACTAGCATCTCCATGTAGGGTATTCACTAGTATCTCCATGTAGGGTTTTCACTAGTATCTCCATGTAGGGTTTTCACTAGTATCTCCATGTAGGGTTTTCACTAGTATCTCCCATGTAGGGTTTGCACTAGTATCTCCCATGTAGGGTTTTCACTAGCATCTCCATGTAGGGTTTTCACTAGTATTTCCATTTAGGGTTTTCACTAGTATCTCCATGTAGGGTTTTCACTAGTATCTCCAATGTAGGGTTTTCACTAGCATCTCCATGTAGGGTTTTCACTAGCATCTCCATTTAGGGTTTTCACTAGCATCTCCATGTAGGATTTTCACTAGCATCTCCATGTAGGGTTTTCACTAGTATCTCCATGTAGGATTTTAACTAGTATCTCCATGTAGGGTTTTCACTAGTATCTCCCATGTAGGGTTTTCACTAGTATCTCCAATGTAGGGTTTTCACTAGTATCTCCCATGTAGGGTTTTCACTAGCATCTCCATGTAGGGTTTTCACTAGCATCTCCATGTAGGGTTTTCACTGGTATCTCCATGTAGGGTTTTCACTAGTATCTCCATGTAGGGTTTTCACTAGTATCTCCCATGTAGGGTTTTTCACTAGTATCTCCCATGTAGGGTTTTCACTAGTATCTCCCATGTATGGTTTTCACTAGCATCTCCATGTAGGGTATTCACTAGTATCTCCATGTAGGGTTTTCACTAGTATCTCCATGTAGGGTTTTCACTAGTATCTCCCATGTAGGGTTTGCACTAGTATCTCCCATGTAGGGTTTTCACTAGCATCTCCATGTAGGGTTTTCACTAGCATCTCCATTTAGGGTTTTCACTAGCATCTCCATGTAGGATTTTCACTAGCATCTCCATGTAGGGTTTTCACTAGTATCTCCATGTAGGATTTTAACTAGTATCTCCATGTAGGGTTTTCACTAGTATCTCCATGTAGGGTTTTCCACTAGTATCTCCATGTAGGGTTTTCACTAGTATCTCCATGTAGGGTTTTCACTAGTATCTCCATGTAGGGTTTTCACTAGTATATCCATGTAGGATTTTCACTAGCATCTCCCATGTAGGGTTTTCACTAGTATCTCCATGAAGGGTTTTCACTAATATTTCCATGTAGGGTTTTCACTAGTATCTCCATGTAGGGTTGTCACTAGTATCTCCATGTAGGGTTTTCCACTAGCATCTCCCATGTAGGGTTCTCACTAGTATCTCCATGTAGGGTTTTCACTAGTATCTCCATGTAGGGTTTTCACTAGTATCTCCATGTAGGGTTTTCACTAGTATCTCCCATGTAGGGTTTTCACTAGTATCTCCATGTATGGTTTTCACTAGTATCTCCATGTAGGGTTTTCACTAGTATCTCCCATGTAGGGTTTTCACTAGTATCTCCCATGTAGGGTTTTCACTAGTATCTCCCATGTAGGGTTTTCACTAGCATCTCCATTTAGGGTTTTCACTAGCATCTCCATGTAGGGTTGTCACTGGTATCTCCATGTAGGGTTTTCACTAGTATCTCCATGTAGGGTTTTCACTAGTATCTCCCATGTAGGGTTTTTCACTAGTATCTCCCATGTAGGGTTTTCACTAGTATCTCCCATGTATGGTTTTCACTAGCATCTCCATGTAGGGTATTCACTAGTATCTCCATGTAGGGTTTTCACTAGTATCTCCATGTAGGGTTTTCACTAGTATCTCCATGTAGGGTTTTCACTAGTATCTCCCATGTAGGGTTTGCACTAGTATCTCCCATGTAGGGTTTTCACTAGTATCTCCAAGTAGGGTTTTCACTAGTATCTCCATGTAGGGTTTTCACTAGTATCTCCATGTAGGGTTTTCACTAGTATCTCCAATGTAGGGTTTTCACTAGCATCTCCATGTAGGGTTTTCACTAGCATCTCCATTTAGGGTTTTCACTAGCATCTCCATGTAGGATTTTCAATAGCATCTCCATGTAGGGTTTTCACTAGTATCTCCATGTAGGATTTTAACTAGTATCTCCATGTAGGGTTTTCCACTAGTATCTCCATGTAGGGTTTTCACTAGTATCTCCATGTAGGGTTTTCACTAGTATCTCCATGTAGGATTTTCACTAGTATCTCCCATGTAGGGTTTTCACTAGCATCTCCATGTAGGGTTTTCACTAGTATCTCCATGTAGGGTTTTCACTAGTATCTCCATGTAGGGTTTTCACTAGTATCTCCAATGTAGGGTTTTCACTAGCATCTCCATGTAGGGTTTTCACTAGCATCTCCATTTAGGGTTTTCACTAGCATCTCCATGTAGGATTTTCACTAGCATCTCCATGTAGGGTTTTCACTAGTATCTCCATGTAGGATTTTAACTAGTATCTCCATGTAGGGTTTTCACTAGTATCTCCATGTAGGGTTGTCACTAGTATCTCCATGTAGGGTTTTCCACTAGCATCTCCCATGTAGGGTTCTCACTAGTATCTCCATGTAGGGTTTTCACTAGTATCTCCATGTAGGGTTTTCACTAGTATCTCCATGTAGGGTTTTCACTAGTATCTCCCATGTAGGGTTTTCACTAGTATCTCCATGTATGGTTTTCACTAGTATCTCCATGTAGGGTTTTCACTAGTATCTCCCATGTAGGGTTTTCACTAGTATCTCCCATGTAGGGTTTTCACTAGTATCTCCCATGTAGGGTTTTCACTAGCATCTCCATTTAGGGTTTTCACTAGCATCTCCATGTAGGGTTTTCACTGGTATCTCCATGTAGGGTTTTCACTAGTATCTCCATGTAGGGTTTTCACTAGTATCTCCCATGTAGGGTTTTTCACTAGTATCTCCCATGTAGGGTTTTCACTAGTATCTCCCATGTATGGTTTTCACTAGCATCTCCATGTAGGGTATTCACTAGTATCTCCATGTAGGGTTTTCACTAGTATCTCCATGTAGGGTTTTCACTAGTATCTCCATGTAGGGTTTTCACTAGTATCTCCCATGTAGGGTTTGCACTAGTATCTCCCATGTAGGGTTTTCACTAGTATCTCCAAGTAGGGTTTTCACTAGTATCTCCATGTAGGGTTTTCACTAGTATCTCCATGTAGGGTTTTCACTAGTATCTCCAATGTAGGGTTTTCACTAGCATCTCCATGTAGGGTTTTCACTAGCATCTCCATTTAGGGTTTTCACTAGCATCTCCATGTAGGATTTTCAATAGCATCTCCATGTAGGGTTTTCACTAGTATCTCCATGTAGGATTTTAACTAGTATCTCCATGTAGGGTTTTCCACTAGTATCTCCATGTAGGGTTTTCACTAGTATCTCCATGTAGGGTTTTCACTAGTATCTCCATGTAGGATTTTCACTAGTATCTCCCATGTAGGGTTTTCACTAGCATCTCCATGTAGGGTTTTCACTAGTATCTCCATGTAGGGTTTTCACTAGTATCTCCATGTAGGGTTTTCACTAGTATCTCCAATGTAGGGTTTTCACTAGCATCTCCATGTAGGGTTTTCACTAGCATCTCCATTTAGGGTTTTCACTAGCATCTCCATGTAGGATTTTCACTAGCATCTCCATGTAGGGTTTTCACTAGTATCTCCATGTAGGATTTTAACTAGTATCTCCATGTAGGGTTTTCACTAGTATCTCCATGTAGGGTTTTCCACTAGTATCTCCATGTAGGGTTTTCACTAGTATCTCCATGTAGGGTTTTCACTAGTATCTCCATGTAGGATTTTCACTAGTATCTCCATGTAGGGTTTTCACTAGTATATCCATGTAGGGTTTTCACTAGCATCTCCATGTAGGGTTTTCACTAGCATCTCCCATGTATGGTTTTCACTAGCATCTCCATGTAGGGTTTTCACTAGTATCTCCATGTAGGATTTTCACTAGTATCTCCATGTAGGGTTTTCACTAGCATCTCCATGTAGGGTTTTCCACAAATGCTTCTGACTTAATGTCCATGGCTTCATTTGTTTAAAGCCTGCATGTTTATGCAACTGTTTTAACCCCTCATGTTGGATGTCAATGACAAACTCTACCACAAAAGTGTATTTTGAACACTCAAATATCTGGGCAGAGCTTGTTATTGCCAGTGGTGGGTCATTGGTAAAAATAGAAAATAGTAGAGGGCCTAGAGAGCTGCCCTGCAGTACACCACACTTTACATGTTTGACATTAGAGAAGCTTCCATTAGAGAAAACCCTCTGCTAGCTCTGAATCCACGATATGGCAGATGTTGAAAAGCCATAACACATATGTTTTCTTAACAACAAGTTATGGTCAATAATGGCGCCGGAGAAGATGGCTGCCATTTTACAGCCCTCTAACCAATTGTACTATTATGTGTGTTTTTCCACGTTATTTGTAATTTATTTTGTACATAATGTTTCTGCCATCATCTCTTATAACCAAAAATAGCTTCTGGATATCAGGACAGCGATTACTCACCTCGTATTGGACGAAGATCTTTTCTTCAACGAGGTGGCCGCGAAGGATATCCTACAGACACCCGACAAGGCCCAAATCCCCGTCATTCGCATGAGGAAGAGACAGAGATATTGTGGACGTAGGTCGGGGTGCCTTGTAAGGATTCGACGGCGAGCGAGTAAACTGCCTATCCCATCAATCCTATTAGCCAATCTTCAATCATTTGAGATTAAATTGGATGACCTAAGATTACGGTTATCCTACCAACGGGACATTAAAAACTGTAATATCTTATGTTTCACCGAGTCATGGCTGAACGACGACATGGACAACAAACAGCTAGCGGGCTATACGCTACATCAGCAGGATAGAACGGCTGACTCCGGTAAGACAAGGGGTGGCGGTCTGTGTATATTTGTAAACAACAGCTGGTGCACAAAATCAAATACTAAGGAAGTCTCGAGGTTTTGCTCGCCTGAGGTAGAGTATCTTATGATAAGCTGTAGACCACACTATTTACCAAGAGAGTTTTCATCTATATTTTTCATAGCTGTCTATTTACCACCACAAACCAATGCTGGCATTAAAATTGCACTGAATGAGCTCTATAAGACCATAAGTCAACAGGAAAACACTCATCCAGAGACAGCGCTCCTAGTGGCCGGGGACTTTAATGCAGGGAAACTTAAATCCGTTCTACCTAATTTCTACCAGCATGTTAAATGTGCAACCAGAGGAAAAAAAACTCTAGACCACCTTTACTCCACACACAGAGACGCATACAAAGCTCTACCTTGCCCTCCATTTGGCAAATCTGACCATAACTCTATGCTCCTGATTCCTGCTTATAAGCAAAAACTAAAGCAGGAAGCACCAGTGACTCGGTTAATAAAAAAGTGGTCAGATGACGCAGATGCTAAGCTACAGGACTGTTTTGCTAGCACAGACTGGAACATGTTCCGGGATTCTTCAGATAGCATTGAGGAGTACACCACATCAGTCACTGGCTTCATCAATAAGTGCATCGATGATGTCGTCCCCACAGTGACCGTACGTACATACCCCAACCAGAAGCCATGGATTACAGGAAACATCCGCACTGAGCTAAAGGGTAGAGCTGCCGCTTTCAAGGAGCGGGACTCTAACCCGGACGCATATAAGAAATCCCGTTATGCCCTCTGACGAACCATCAAACAGGCAAAGAGTCAATACAGGACTAAGATTGAATCGTACTACACCGGCTCTGACGCTCGTCAGATGTGGCAGGGCTTGAAAACTATTACAGACTACAAAGGGAAGCACAGCCGCGAGCTGCCCAGTGACACAAGACTTCCAGACGAGCTAAACCACTTCTATGCTCGCTTCGAGGCAAGCAACACTGAAGCATGCATGAGAGCATCAGCTGTTCCGGATGACTATGTGATCACGCTCTCCGTAGCCGATGTGAGTAAGACTTTTAAGCAGGTCAACATTCACAAGGCCGCAGGGCCAGACAGATTACCAGGACGTGTACTCTGAGCATGTGCTGACCAACTGGCAAGTGTCTTCACTGACATTTTCAACATGTCCCTGACTGAGTCTGTAATACCAACATGTTTCAAGCAGACCACCATAGTCCCCGTGCCCAAGGACACTAAGATAACCTGCCTAAATGACTACCGACCCGTAGCACTGACGTTTGTAGCCATGAAGTGCTTTGAAAGGCTGGTCATGGCTCACATCAACACCATTATCCCAGAAACCCTTGACCCACTCCAATTTGCATACCGCCCCAACAGATCCACAGATGATGCAATCTCTATTGCACTCCACACTGCTCTTTCCCACCTGGACAAGAGGAACACCTATGTGAGAATGCTATTCATTGACTACAGCTCAGCATTCAACATTTTAGTCATTTAGCAGACGCTCTTATCCAGAGCGACTTACAGTTAGTGAGTGCATACATTATTTTATTTATTTTATTTTTCATACCCCCCGTGGGAATCGAACCCACAACCCTGGCATTGCAAACGCCATGCTCTACCAACTGAGCTAAATCCCTGCCAGCCATTCCCTCCCCTACCCTGGACGACGCTGGGCCAATTGTGCGCCGCCCCATGGGTCTCCCGGTCGCGGCCGGCTATGACAGAGCCTGGATTCTAACTAGGATCTCTAGTGGCACAGCTAGCACTGCAATGCAGTGCCTTAGACCACTGTGCCACTCGGGAGGACGATGATAGTCCTCCCATAGTGCCCTCAAAGCTCATCACTAAGCTAAGGATCCTGGGACTAAACACCTCCCTCTGCAACTGGATCCTGGACTTCCTGACGGGCCGCCCCCAGGTGGTAAGGGTAGGTAACAACACATCTGCCACACTGATCCTCAACTCGGGGGCCCCTCAGGGGTACGTGCTCAGTCCCCTCATGTACTCCCTGTTCACCCATGACTGCATGGCCAGGCACGACTCCAACACCATCATTAAGTTTGCAGACGACACAACAGTGGTAGGCCTGATCACCGACAACGATGAGACAGCCTATAGGGAGGAGGTCAGAGACCTGGCCGTGTGGTGCCAGGATAACAATCTCTCCCTCAACGTGACCAAGACAAAGGAGATGATTGTGGACTACAGGAAAAAAAAGAGGACTGAGCACGCCCCCATTCTCATCGACGGGGCTGTAGTGGAACAGGTTGAGAGCTTCAAGTTCCTTGGTGTCCACATCACCAACAAACTATCATGTTCCAAACACACCAAGACAGTCGTGAAGAGGGCACGACAAAGCCTATTCCCCCTCAGGAGACTGAAAAGATTTGGCATGGGTCCTCAGATCCTCAAAAAATTATACAGCTGCACCTTCGAGTGCATCCTGACTGGTTGCATCACCGTCTGGTATGGCAATTGCTTGGCCTCCGACCGCAAGGCACTACAGAGGGTAGTGCGTACGGCCCAGTACATCACTGGGGCCAAGCTTCCTGCCATCCAGGACCTCTATACCAGGCGGTGTCAGAGGAAGGCCCTCAAAATTGTCAAAGACTCCAGCCACCCTAGTCATAGACTGTTCTCTCTGCTACCGCACGGCAAGTGGTACCGGATTGCCAAGTCTAGGTCCAAAATATTTCTCAACAGCTTCTACCCCCAAGCCATAAGACTCCTGAACAGCTAATCATGGCTACCCGGACTATTTGCACAGCCCCCCCACCCCCACCCCCCACCCCATCTTTTTACGCTGCTGCTACTCTGTTAATTATTTATGCATAGTCACTTTAACTCTACCCACATGTACATATTACTTCAACTACCTCAACTAGCCGGTGCCCCCGCACATTCCACCTCTCCCACACTAACTTCACAAAATTCAAACTTTCTTTCATTCTTTTTTTTTTTTTTTTTTTTCCATGAATATGATGGCTCACTGTTCATTGTTGATATTTCCTGCCTAAGTTTGCCCACTTTGCCAATGAAGTAATCAATAAAATTATTGGCAACATCAAATGGTTTTGTGATGAATAAGCCATCTGATTCGATGAAATATGGAGTTGAATTTGTCTTTCTACTCACAATTTCATTTAAAGTACTCCCAATTAATTGTTTTAAATTATTCATTATATCATTGATATTGGCTTCATAATACAATTTCTTCTTCTTTTTGTCGAGTTTAGTCACATAATTTCTCAATTTGCAGTAAGTCAGCCAGTCAGATGTGCAGCCAGACTTACTAGCCACTCATTTAGCCCCATCTCTTTCAACCATACAGTTTTTCAATTCCTCATCAATCCATGGAGCCTTAACAGTTCTGTCAGTTTCTTAACAGGTGCATGTTTATCAATAATTGGAAGAAGTAATTTAATAAATTAATTGAGTGCAGAGTCTGGATGCTCCTTATTAATCACATCAGACCAACAAATATTTTTAACATCATCCACAAGAATCACAGCAAAATATTTTGTTTGATCTCTTATAAAATTTAGGCCCAGCTTTTGGAACGTTGGCTTTCCTGGATATAGCCACTATATTGTGATCACTGCATCTAATGGGTACGGATACAGCTTTAGAACAAAATTCTACAGTATTAGTAAAAATGTGATCAATACATGTGGATGATCTTGTTCCTGTAGTGTTTGTAAACACCCTGGTAGGTTGATTAATCACCTGAACCAGATTACAGGCACTGGTTACAGTGAGAAGCTTTCTCTTGAGCGGACAGCTTGATGAAAAACAGTCAATATTCAAGTCCCCAAGAAAGTAGACCTCTCTGTTTACATCACATACAATATCAAGCATTTCACACATATTATTTAGATACTGACTGTTAGCACTTGGTGGTATATAGCAACACCCCAAAATAAAAGGCTTTAGATGTGCCAAGTGAACCTGCAACCACAACACTTCAATAACACTTGACATAAGATCTTCTCTAAGCATCACAGGGATATGGCTCTAAATATATACAGCAACACCTCCCACATAAGCATTTATGTCTCTTCTATAGATGTTATATCCTTGTATTGCTACTGCTGTGTCATCAAATGAATGATCTAAGTGAGTCTCAGAAATGGCTAATATATTAATGTTATCTGATGTTAGCAAGTTATTGATTTCATAAACCTTATTTCTAATGCTACATACAGTGGGGAGAACAAGTATTTGATACACTGCCGATTTTGCAGGTTTTCCTACTTACAAAGCATGTAAGTAGGTCTGTAATTATTATCATAGGTACACTTCAACAGTCAGAGACGGAATCTAAAACAAAAATCCAGAAAATCACATTGTATGATTTTTAAGTAATTCATTTGCATTTTATTGCATGACATAAGTATTTGATCACCTACCAACCAGTAAGAATTCCGGCTCTCACAGACCTGTTAGTTTTCTTTAAGAAGCCCTCCTGTTCTCCACTCATTACCTGTATTAACTGCATCTGTTTGAACTCGTTACCTGTATAAAAGACACACTCAATCAAAAAGACTCCAACCTCTCCACAATGGCCAAGACCAGAGAGTTGTGTAAGGACATCAGGGATAAAATTGTAGACCTGCACAAGGCTAGGATGGGCTACAGGACAATAGGCAAGCAGCTTGATGAGAAGGCAACAACTGTTGGTGCAATTATTAGAAAATGGAAGAAGTTCAAGATGACGGTCAATCACCCTCGGTCTGGGGCTCCATGCAAGATCTCACCTCGTGGGGCATCAACGATCATGAGGAAGGTGAGGGATCAGCCCAGAACTACACGGCAGGACCTGGTCAATGACCTGAAGAGAGCTGGGACCACAGTCTCAAAGAAAACCATTAGTAACACACTACACTGTCATGGATTAAAATCCTGCAGCGCACGCAAGGTCCCCCTGCTCAAGCCAGCGCATGTCCAGGCCCATCTGAAGTTTGCCAATGACCATCTGGATGATCCAGAGGAGGAATGGAAAAAGGTAATGTGGTCTGATGAGACAAAAATAGAGCTTTTTGGTCTAAACTCCACTCGCCGTGTTTGGAGGAAGAAGAAGGATGAGTACAACCCCAAGAACACCATCCCAACCATGAAGCATGGAGGTGGAAATATCATTATTTGGGGATGCTTTTCTGCTAAGTGGACAGAACGACTGCACCGTATTGAGGGGAGGATGGATGGGGCCATGTATTGCGAGATCTTGGCCAACAACCTCCTTCCCTCAGTAAGAGCATTGAAGATGGGTCGTGGCTGGGTCTTCCAGCATGACAACGACCCGAAACACACAGCCAGGGCAACTAAGTAGTGGCTCCGTAAGAAGCATCTCAAGGTCCTGGAGTGGCCTAGCCAGTCTCCAGACCTGAACCCAATAGAAAATCTTTGGAGGAAGCTGAAAGTCCGTATTGCCCAGCGACAGCCCCGAAACCTGAAGGATCTGGAGAAGGTCTGTATGGAGGAGTGGGCCAAAATCCCTGCTGCAGTGTGTGCAAACCTGGTCAAGACCTACAGGAAACGTATGATCTCTGTAATTGCAAACAAAGGTTTCTGTACCAAATATTAAGTTCTGCTTTTCTGAAATACTTATGTCATGCAAGAAAATGCAAATTAATTACTTAAAAATCATATAATGTGATTTTCTGGATTTTTGTTTTAGATTCCGTCTCTCACGGTTGAAGTGTACCTATGATAAAAATTACAGAACTCTACATGCTTTGTAAGCACGAAAACCTGCCAAATCGGCAGTGTATCAAATACTTGTTCTCCCCACTAATTAATATGGGCTATTTTCAGCCCTTGTCTGGGTAGCTAATCAGAGATAGACATAATATGGAAAAGAGCAAACAAAGCAAGATATACATTCAGCAGTTAATTAATTAGTTGGTGTGTGTAAGTGTGTGTGTGTGCTGCGGGGTTGATGCTACGAACCCATAGGCTTGGATCTCTCATCCCTTCCAGGCTTTTGGGAGGGAGGGTGGACAATGAGCCTGTCATAGCGGATGTAAGCAATGTCCCCATGCGCTCTGGCAGCTTCCATGGCTGGGATAAGTTCTTTCCTCTTCTGGCACACAGCTTCAGGATAGTCCTCGTTGAGGAAGATATACATTATTTTCAAGTTCTTAGCTCTTTCCAGAACAGCTACCTTGTCCTTGAACCTCAGGAACTTAACCACTATCTGATTTGGCCTGTCACCTGGGCCGGTGGTGGGTTTTCCAGTTCTGTGGGTGTGCAATGTTTCAAGTAATTAGCTTTTTGTTTTCTCATGATTTGGTTGGGTCTAATTGTGTTGCTGTCCTGGGGCTCTGTGGGGTCTGTTTGTGTTTGTGAGCCCTGTACAAGCTGGTGGAGGGGACTCTTCTCCAGGTTAATCTCTCTGTAGGTGAGGGCTTTGTTATGAAATAATTTAATTGCTATTTTCTGGATTTTTATCAACAGTGGAAATCATCCTAATTCTTCTCTGCATGCATTATTTGGTGTCTTACATTGTACACGGAGGATGTTTTTGGAGAATTCTGCATGCAGATTCTCAATTTGATGTCTGTCCCATTTTGTGAATTCTTGGTTGGTGAGTGAACCCCAGACCTCACAACCATAGAGAGCAATGGGTTCTATAACTGATTCAAATATTTTTAGCCAAATCCTAAATTGAAAGTCAAATTATATGTTCCTTTTGACGGCGCAGAAGGCCCCTTCTTGCCTTGTCTCTCAGATCGTTCACAGCATTGTGGATGTCACCTGTGGTGCTGATGTTTAGGTCGAGGTAGTTATAGTTTTGTGTTCTCCCTAGGGAAACAGTGTCTAGGTGGAATTCGAATTGATCGTCCTGGCAACTGGACCTTTTCTGGAACACCACAATTTCTCTCTCTCTCTCTCTCTCTCTCTCTCTCTCTCTCTCTCTCTCTCTCTCTCTCTCGCTCTCTCTCTCTCTCTCTCTCTCTCTCTCTCTCTCTGTCTCTCTCGCTCACTTTCTTCTCATTACCTCTCTCGTTCAGCCTCTCCACAGCCTGGCTCCTAGGCAAGTGGGGAAACCTATTTTGGCGCATTATGTTCAGATAAATTCAATCAGCCATCTCCAGTGCCGCAGCGATCTGTCTGAGGCAGAGCCAGGAGTCGCAGTAACAAAACATTCCATCATCCAGCAACAAAGCATTGATTTGCAGAGCAATGGGAGGAGGCTGCGCTGTGTCTGTGGATCGCTTACAAAGCGCCTCTCATTCATACACTTAGTGGGAACGAATGAGAATGAAGGAGAGGAAGAGAGCGGGATGAGAGGAATCAGTAGATTAAGCATCACTTGGCTGTAACCCACGGTAACCCACGAGCAGGGGGAGGAGGTGTATCATAGGGGTACACACACACAAACACACACACACACACACACACACACACACACACACACACACACACAGGAGTGGAGGAGGATGCTGAGATCTTATTAGATGAAAACCACAAATATAAATCAATTGTTATTGTTATATAAGTCTGCATGGGAGAGAAGAAGTGAATTGTAAAGCTATCTGGATGGCTGGAAATGTGGTCTATATTAATATAGATCTGTTGAAGGCATTCTATTCTCTCTCTGTCTCATCTGACCTTATTACATTTCATACCTGTTTTGGTCAAATCAACTGAAGACTAATGTGATCTAATTTCCTCTAAAACAAAAATACATACAGCTTTAAAAGTAAACATTAGTCAAATATTATTATGATCAAATATATGAAAATCCATGACGTACAGAGACGGGCCAAGACATCTGTACTGACTTTAAACGATATCAACAGACCAATATTACGCCACTACGAAAACTGCAGACCAAGTCTTCTCCTCTACAATAATGAGATACCAATATCTGTACTGACTTTAAACGATAAGACCAATCGCTACGTCTGTACTGACTTTAAACCAGCGATTCACAACTGGTGGGTCGCGGAAGGTTTTGAGGAAAATGTTATTTGTTTAATTTTTTTGCGAAAAATAGACCAGTCTGAATCAAGTCAGTGAGCTTAACATTTTTCATCAAGAATATGGGCAAAATGGAATTATTGACAATGAAAAAGGTGGGACTGTTGTTCCCTTGTCATAAAATTGGTACATTTACTATCACTATAACATTAACATCCAGATTGAATTTTGGCAACAAAAAAAGTTGCTATGCGAATATTGAATCGCGACTGAGACAACCTGGTTCAAAAATCAGTTGAGAACCAATGCTTTAAATGATAATAATACCAATAGATACAGTGGGGGAAAAATGTATTTAGTCAGCCACCAATTGTGCAAGTTCTCCCACTTAAAAAAATGAGAGAGGCCTGTAATTTTCATCATCGGTACACGTCAACTATGACAGACAAATTGAGGAAAAAAAATCCAGAAAACATTGTAGGATTTTTTATTAATTTATTTGCAAATTATGGTGGAAAATAAGAATTTGGTCACCTACAAACAAGCAAGATTTCTGGCTCTCACAGACCTGTAACTTCTTCTTTAAGAGGCTCCTCTGTCCTCCACTCGTTACCTGTATTAATGACACCTGTTTGAACTTGTTATCTGTATAAAATACACCTGTCCACAACCTCAAACAGCCACACTCCAAACTCCACTATGGCCAAGACCAAAGAGCTGTCAAAGGACACCAGAAACAAAATTGTAGACCTGCACCAGGCTGGGAAGACTGAATCTGCAATAGGTAAGCAGCTTGGTTTGAAGAAATCAACTGTGGGAGCAATTATTAGGAAATGGAAGACATACAAGACCACTGATAATCTCCCTCGATCTGGGGCTCCACGCAAGATCTCACCCCGTGGGGTCAAAATGATCACAAGAACGGTGAGCAAAAATCCAAGAACCACACGGGGGGACCTAGTGAATGACCTGCATCGAGCTGGGACCAAAGTAACAAAGCCTACCATCAGTAACACACTACGCCGCCAGGGACTCAAATCCTGCAGTGCCAGACGTGTCCCCCTGCTTAAGCCAGTACATGTCCAGGCCCGTTTGAAGTTTGCTAGAGTGCATTTGGATGATCCAGAAGAGGATTGGGAGAATGTCATATGGTCAGATGAAACCAAAATAGAACTTTTTGGTAAAAACTCAACTCGTCGTGTTTGGAGGACAAAGAATGCTGAGTTGCATCCAAAGAACACCATACCTACTGTGAAGCATGGGGGTGGAAACATCATGCTTTGGGGCTGTTTTGCTGCAAAGGGACCAGGACGACTGATCCGTATAAAGAAAATAATGAATGGGGCCATGTATCGTGAGATTTTGAGTGAAAACCTCCTTCCATCAGCAAGGGCATTGAAGATGAAACGTGGCTGGGTCTTTCAGCATGACAATGATCCCAAACACACCGCCCGGGCAACGAAGGAGTGGCTTCGTAAGAAGCATTTCAAGGTCCTGGAGTGGCCTAGCCAGTCTCCAGATCTCAACCCCATAGAAAATCTTTGGAGGGAGTTGAAAGTCTGTGTTGCCCAGCGACAGCCCCAAAACATCACTGCTCTAGAGGAGATCTGCATGGAGGAATGGGCCAAAATACCAGCAACAGTGTGTGAAAACCTTGTGAAGACTTACAGAAAACGTTTGACCTGTGTCATTGCCAACAAAGGGTATATAACAAAGTATTGAGAAACTTTTGTTATTGACCAAATACTTATTTTCCACCATAATTTGCAAATAAATTCATAACAAATCCTACAATGTGATTTTCTGGATTTTTATTTCTCATTTTGTCTGTCATAGTTGACGTGTACTTATGATGAAAAGTACAGGCCTCTCTCGTCTTTTTAAGTGGGAGAACTTGCACAATTGGTGGCTGACTAAATATTTTTTTTCCCCACTGTAAATCTGTATTGCAGTGGTGGTCAGTGCCATTTAAGATGAGGGAGAACGATTTTTTTTTAAATGAGCATGGCCTTATTTCTATTACAGCATATTGGATGACTGTCATTCATATTCCATTCACCCAGTTAAATGTAAAAGCGATAGGTTTAGGCTACTACATGATACTCGAATGTTCCTTATACCCATCATGAGGTTGCTACAACCTAACCTATGAATTAAAGTTTACAACGTAGGTGCACACAGGTCGAGAGACTAATTTGATGTGACAGACAGTGACACATTCAATTCCACCTTGCACACTCTTGCCTGCATCTAGCTGATATAGGGTGTAATCATTAGTCCAACAGTTGCAAACGAGAGTTTCTATTGGACAAATTCAGGTATGTTTACCCCCGTTTCGTTCCGTTTGCTTCTGTTTAAGAAACGTTTTTCAACAGAATCGGTGGAATGAATACACCCCTGATCACGCGTAAACACAGTTCACAGTTTCATAGCAGCCACAATGTATTCCTTCTCACATCTATGTGCTCTACTCCTCTCACCTTGTCCCTTCATTTGTGGACTTCAATGCACAACACATCAGCTGAATGGGACCAGGTGAAAAAACCTGTCCAAGCCAAACCATGTCATAACCGCTACACACAGCCTACATCGTTGTCCCCATATTAACTAAAGTAACGTCCTAATCAACATAGCTAATAGAACTAATGCGTTAGTAAACCGCTACAATCATGCAGTAACGTTACAGTGTATATAGTCAGTAAGCAGTTAGACCAGCGGGCCCCAGTGGCAATAAATTAATAAAACCAAAAGCTTACCTTGACTTGGAAGAGTCCCAGTGTTGTGTTGGATAGTCATAGCCAGCTAGCTAACATATCATCCCTCTGTTTGAGCCGGGTATTTGAGTAACTAAACTAGCCAGCTGCATTTGCTAGCTAAGTAAGTGAAACTGAAAGTGAAAAGAAATGATGAAATCTCTCTCTCTCTCTTTGCTTCTCCTTCATTTTGGAAGAAATTAATTTGTTCAAAACTGTTCAACTACTGTCTTTCTCTCTCTTTGAGTCAAGTACTCACACCATTTAATGCACTGCAGTGCTAGCTTGCTGTAGCTTATGCTTTCAGTACTATATTCATTCTCTGATCCTTGATTGGATGGAAAACATGTCAGTTCATGCTGCAGGAGCTCTGATAGGTTGGAGGACGTCCTCCGGAAATTGTCATAATTACAGTGTAAGTCTATGGAAGGGGGTGAGAACCAAGAGCCTCCTAGGTTTTGTATTGAAGTCAATGTACCAAGAGGAGGACAGAAGCTAGCGGTCCTCCGGCTACACCATGGTGCTACCCTACAGAGAACTGTTGAGGCTACTGTAGACCTTCTTTGCAAAATTGTGTGTTTTATCCAATTATTTGGTGACGTGATTAATTTTAGTATATGTTTATCTAAAAATGATAACTTGAAAACATTTTATTTTTACGAAATTCACTGAGGAGGACGGTCCTCCCCTTCCTCCTCTGAGGAGCCTCCACTGCTGTACTCACTGATGTCAACAGACTGAGACAACAGACCACTTCACTGACTGTAAATGATATCAACAGACTGAGACAACAGACCACTTCACAGACTAAATTATATCAACAGACTGAGACAACAGACCACTTCACTGACTGTAAATGATTTCAACAGACTGAGACAACAGACCACTTCACTGACTGTAAATGATATCAACAGACTGAGACAACAGACCACTTCACTGACTGTAAATGATATCAACAGACTGAGACAAAAGACCACTTCACTGACTGTAAATGATATCAACAGACTGAGACAACAGACCACTTCACTGACTGTAAATTATATCAACAAAGACCCTCTCTATCAGATCTCCAAAACTGTGAGTTTGAAGAGTGTGTATGATTTGATGCTCAATTTAAAGTTTACTGTTTGAAATTGTTTATTACTTTACTAAGGCTACTTTATTACTAAATAACATAAGTTTATTCATTATTACAATCAATGTTTTTGTTTTGTTTTTACTAAGAATTGACTATTAGCAATGAAAAAAGGACATGAAATCAATCCAGAGACCAAAGACAGTTGGCTGTATGTTTGTATGGTTCACATTGGATTCCATTTGAACAGGACCCAGAAAAGACACCTGTGAAATGTGTATCACATATATTCACAACTCAAACACTCTCTCAATATGATCAGACAGGTATTCTTCCAGGACCAGTGGAAAGTTAGATTGTGACTAAATCAATGTATGTTCTGCTTCAAACACAATCATATTACCAATACAAAATATCAGTCAATTAAAAAATAAGAAATATTTTATTTACAAACATTTCACATCTCCAGAAAGTGGTTATTTAATGCAGAATCACCACACCAATTCAACAATAAAAAGCCGTAGACCATTGATATTATTATTTATTATTATTTTATTTTTGGTCATTTAGCAGACGCTCTTATCCAGAGCGACTTACAGGAGCAATTAGGGTTAAGTGCCTTGCTCAAGGGCACATCGACAGATTTTTCACCTAGTCGGCTCGGGGATTAGAACCAGCGACCTTTCGGTTACTGGCACAACGCTCTTACCCACTAAGCTACCTGCCGCCCATATCCTGTACAACGTGCAGTACACCGGACTCACACCATTCACACAGACTGACATTACAACAACAACATCTCCTCTCAGTCCAAAGTTGTCAAACCAGCAAGAACATTGCCCATCAATAATACATCGCTGTGAAATATGCAAACAAACCAAAAATCGTCCAGATGCACACAATCACAAATGCACGCACGCACGCACACACACACACACACACACACATGCACGCAAGCAAGCACACACACACACACACACACACACAAGCAGACCCCAAGCCCATAGAAGTGGATATGAGTGAAGGGTACTCACCCACAGATACATCATCATGTTGAGAGGAGAGTGGAGAGCTCCCTGAAGAATCCTCTAGTGTAGGATCAGGTTTTTCAGCTCAGCTATACTGTACACAGCACAGAGGAGAGAGGAGAGCCCCCTGCTGATGACAAGTCTTCTATACTGTAGTACCAGGTTCTTCAGCTCAGCTCTGCACCACACAGCAGAGTACCAAGTTAATACAGGAGACAACCCCTCCTGTACCACACAGCAGTCCTTCAGACAAGCCCTCCTGTACCACACAGCAGTCCTTCAGACAACCCCTCCTGTACCACACAGCAGTCCTTCAGACACCCCTCCTGTACCACACAGAAGACCTTCAGAGGCTCCTTGCTTCTGTAGCCGGCATCAACCCTCCTCTCCCCTCACCTTCACTACCGTGTCTAAATAAAAGCACCAAGGCAGCAGCTTCCTCTGAGGAGTAGAAAAAGTTTAGGGTACTCATCCTCTTCCTCTCTTCTTCTCTTTCTTTCTTTCTTTCTTTCTTTCTTTCTTTCTTTCTTTCTTTCTTTCTTTCTTTCTTTCTTTCTTTCTTTCTTTCTTTCTTTCTTCTCGTTCTGTTTTTTTGTACCCTCTCTCTCTCTCTCTCTCTCTCTCTCTCTCTCTCTCTCTCTCTCTCTCTCCCCCTCCCTCCCTCCCTCCCTCTCAGTAACAATCTCAGCTAAGGCACACACACACACTACAGATGGTACAGTCAGAACACACACACACACACACACACTAGAGATGGAACAGTCAGAACACACACACACACCAGAGATGGTACAGTCAGAACACACACACACACCAGAGATGGTACAGTCAGATCACACACGGTACAGTAGACACTAATAGGAAATACTAACACAGACTAAACATCCGAAAGCGGAATGGAGGGAGAGAGGGAGAGAAAGAGAGAGATGAAGAGATGGAGAAAGAGAGTTTGGTGCTCCAGAACCACAAGGGAGAGGAACGGAGGAGGACAGATTCTGGACAGAGAATCATGGAGGGATGCTGTCTGACCAACAGTAGAGGAGAGAGAGAGAGAGAGAGAGAGAGAGAGAGAGAGAGAGAGAGAGAGAGAGAGAGAGAGAGAGAGAGAGAGAGAGAGAGAGAGAAAGAGGGGGTGAGAGAGAAAGGAGAGAGAGCTATTTTCTATAGCCATCTACTCTCTCTGCTGTGTTACTGCCTAGACTGGCCACACACACACACACACACACACACACACACACACATACACACACACACACTCAAACACACTCAAACACACACACACACACACACGGCACCAGAGAGGCTCCTGGGTAACATACATGTGTGGCATGCATGGAGGACAGTTAGAGGAAGTTGACTTCAAAAGAGACAGAGAGAGGATTCTGTTTCCCTGAGTCTGCAAAGGTCACATATATTTACTGTTGGTTTACATCTGTGTTGTTTAGTGATTCAGAGGTCTGTGTATGTGTGTGTGTGCGTGTGTGTGTGTGGGTGTTTGTGAGTGTGTGTGTGAGCGTATGTGTGAGCGTCTGTGTGTGTGTGAGCGTGTGTGTGTGTGATAGGTAGGTAGTGTATTTACACCTGGTCTCTGAACTGTAAAGAAGTGTTGTCTTTCCTCTGCTCTATACACCACCTACCTACCTACCTACCGACCTACCATCACAACACTGAGGAGGAGATGAAGAAGTGGAGAAGGAAATAGTTAAAATAAATACAGCTAGAAGAAGGGAGGAGGGGGAGGAAATAGGTAAATATATACAGCTAGAAGAAGGGAGGAGGGGGAGGAAATAGGTAAATACATCCAGCTAGAAGAAGGGAGGAGGGGGAAGAAATAGGTAAATAAATACAGCTAGAAGAAGGGAGGAGGGGAACAAATAGGTTTATAAATACAGCTAGAAGAAGGGAGGAGGGGGAAGAAATAGGTAAATAAATACAGCTAGAAGAAGGGAGGAGGGGGAACAAATCGGTAAATAAATACAGCTAGAAGAATGCAGGAAGGAAATAAATAGGTAAATAAATACAGCTAGAAGAAGGGAGGAGGGGGAACAAATAGGTAAATAAATACAGCTAGAAGAAGGGAGGAGGGGAACAAATAGGTAAATAAATACAGCTAGAAGAAGGGAGGAGGAGGAGGAAATAGGTAAATAAATACAGCTAGAAGAAGGGAGGAGGGGAACAAATAGGTTAATAAATACAGCTAGAAGAAGGGAGGAGGGGAACAAATAGGTAAATAAATACAGTTAGGAGAATGGAGGAGGGGAGGAAATAGGTAAAAAATACAGCTAGAAGAAGGGAGGAGGGGGAGGAAATTGGTAAATAAATAAAGCTAGAAGAAGGGAGGAGGGGGAGGAAATAGGTAAATAAATACAGCTAGAAGACGGGAGGAGAGGGAACAAATAGGTAAATAAATACAGCTAGAATAATGCAGGAAGGAAATAAATAGGTAAATAAATACAGCTAGAAGAAGGGAGGAAGGGGAAGAAATAGGTAAATAAATACAGCTAGAAGAAGGAAGGAGGTGGAACAAATCGGTAAATAAATACAGCTAGAAGAATGCAGGAAGGAAATAAATAGGTAAACAAATACAGCTAGAAGAAGGGAGGAGGGGAACAAAGAGGTAAATAAATACAGCTAGAAGAAGGGAGGAGGGGAACAAATAGGTAAATCAATACAGTTAGGAGAATGGAGGAGGGGAGGAAATAGGTAAATAAATACAGCTAGAAGAAGGGAGGAGGGGGAAGAAATAGGTAAATAAATACAGCTAGAAGAAGGGAGGAGGGGAACAAATAGGTAAATAAATACAGCTAGAAGAAGGGAGGAGGGGGAACAAATCGGTAAATAAATACAGCTAGAAGAATGCAGGAAGGAAATAAATAGGTAAATAAATACAGCTAGAAGAAGGGAGGAGGGGGAAGAAATAGGTAAATAAATACAGCTAGAAGAAGGGAGGAGGGGAACAAATAGGTAAATAAATACAGCTACAAGAAGGGAGGAGAAGGAGGAAATAGGTAAATAAATACAGCTAGAAGAAGGGAGGAGGGGGAACAAATAGGTAAATAAATACAGCTAGAAGAAGGGAGGAGGGGGAAGAAATAGGTAAAAAATTCTGGGTAGAAGAAGGGAGGAGGGAGAACAAATCGGTGAATAAATACAGCTAGAAGAAGGGAGGAGGGGAACAAATCAGTAAATAAATACAGCTAGAAGAAGGGAGGAAGGGGAAGAAATAGGTAAATAAATACAGCTAGAAGTAGGGAGGAGGGGAACAAATAGGTAAATAAATGCATCTACAAGAAGGGAGGAGAAGGAGGAAATAGGTAAATAAATACAGCTAGAAGAAGGGAGGAGGGGGAAGAAATAGGTAAAACAATTCTGGCTAGAAGAAGGGAGGAGGGAGAACAAATCGGTGAATAAATACAGCTAGAAGAATGTAGGAAGGAAATAAATAGGTAAATAAATACAGCTAGAAGAAGGGAGGAGGGGGACAAATAGGTAAATAAATGCAGCTAGAAGAAGGGAGGAGTGGGAAAAAATAGGTAAATCAATACAGCTACAAGAAGGGAGGAGAAGGAGGAAATAGGTAAATAAATACAGCTAGAAGAAAGGAGGAGGGGAACAAATAGGTAAATAAATACAGCTAAAAGAAGGGAGGAGGGGGAGGAAATAGATAAATAAATACAGCTAGAAGAAGGGAGGAGGGGAACAAATCGGTAAATAAATACAGCTAGAAGAAGGGAGGAGGGGGAAGAAATAGGTAAATAAATACAGCTAAAAGAAGGGAGGAGGGGAACAAATAGGTAAATAAATACATCTACAAGAAGGGAGGAGAAGGAGGAAATAGGTAAATAAATACAGCTAGAAGAAAGGAGGAGGGGAACAAATAGGTAAATAAATGCAGCTAGAAGAAGGGAGGAGTGGGAACAAATAGGTAAATAAATACAGCTAAAAGAAGGGAGGAGGGGGAGGAAATAGGTAAATAAATACAGCTAGAAGAAGGGAGGAGGGGAACAAATAGGTAAATACATAAAGCTAGGAGAATGGAGGAGGGGGAGGAAATATGTAAATAAATACAGCTAGGTGAATGGAGGAGGGGGAGGAAATTGGTAAATATATACAGCTCGAAGAAGGGAGGAGTGGGAGGAAATTGGTAAATAAATACAGCTAGGAGATTGGCGGAGGGGGAGGAAATAGATAAATAAATACAGCTAGAAGGAGGGAGGAGGGCGAGGAAATAGGTAAATAAGTACAGCTAGAAGAAGGGAGGAGGGGAGGAAATAGGTAAATAAATACAGCTAGAAGAAGGGAGGAGAAGGAGGAAATAGGTAAATAATTACAGCTAGAAGAATGCAAGAAGGAAATAAATGCATAAATAAATACAGCTAGAAGAAGGGAGGAGGGGGAAGAAATAGGTAAATAAATACAGGTAGAAGAAGGGAGGAGGGGGAACAAATAGCTAAATAAATACAGGTAGAAGAAAGGAGGAGGGGGAGGAAATAGGTAAATAAATACATTTAGAAGAAGGGAGGAGGGGGAGGAAATAGGTAAATAAATACAGCTAGAAGAAGGGAGGAGGGGGAGGAAATTGGTAAATAAATAAAGCTAGAAGAAGGGAGGAGGGGGAGGAAATAGGTACATAAATACAGCTAGAAGAAAGGACGAGGGGGAGGAATTAGGTAAATAAATACAGCTAGGAGGGAGGTGTGGGAGGAAATAGGTAAATAAATACAGATAGCAGAAGGGAGGAGGGGGAGGAAATAGGTCAATAAATACAGCTAGAAGAAGGGAGGAGGGGGAACAAATAGGTAAATAAATACAGCTAGAAGAAGGGAGGAGGGGGATGAAATAGGTAAATAAATACAGCTAGGAGGGAGGTGTGGGAGGAAATAGGTAAATAAATACAGGTAGCAGAAGGGAGGAGGCGGAGGAAATAGGTAAATAAAAACAGCTAGAAGAAGGGAGGAGGGGGAACAAATAGGTAAATAAATACAGCTAGGAGAATGGAGGAGGGGGAGGAAATAGGTAAATAAATAAAGCTAGAAGAAGGGAGGAGGGGGAGGAATACAGCTAGAAGAAAGGAGGAGGGGGAGGTAATAGGTCAATAAATACAGCTAGAAGAAGGGAGGAGGGGGAGGAAATAGGTAAATAAATACAGCTAGAAGAAGGGAGGATGGGGAGTAAATAGGTAAATTAATACAGCTAGAAGAAGGGATGAGGGGAACAAATAGGTAAATAAATACAGCTAGAAGAATGCAGGAAGGAAATAAATAGGTAAATAAATACAGCTAGAAGAAGGGAGGAGGGGGACGAAATAGGTAAATAAATACAAGTAGAAGAATGGAGGAGGGGAACAAATAGGTAAAGAAATACAGCTACAAGAAGGGAGGAGAAGGGGGAAATAGGTAAATAAATACAGCTAGAAGAAGGGAGGAGGGGAACAAATAGGTAAATAATTACCGCTAGGAGAATGAGGAGGGGGAGGAAATAGTTAAATAAATACAGCTAGGAGGGAGGAGGGGGAGGAAATAGGTAAATAAATATAGCTAGGAGGGAGGTGTGGGAGGAAATAGGTAAATAAATACAGGTAGCAGAAGGGAGGAGGGGGAGGAAATAGGAAAATAAAAACAGCTAGAAGAAGGGAGGAGGGGGAACAAATAGGTAAATAAATACAGTTAGAAGAAGGGAGGAGTGGGAACAAATAGGTAAATACATACAGCTAGGAGAAGGGAGGAGGGGGAGGAAATAGGTAAATTAATACAGCTAGAAGAAGGGAGGAGGGGAACAAATAGGTAAATAAATACAGCTAGAAGAATGCAGGAAGGAAATAAATAGGTAAATAAATACAGCTAGAAGAAGGGAGGAGGGGGACGAAATAGGTAAATAAATACAAATAGAAGAAGGGAGGAGGGGAACAAATAGGTAAAGAAATACAGCTACAAGAAGGGAGGAGAAGGGGGAAATAGGTAAATAAATACAGCTAGAAGAATGGAGGAGGGGGAGGAAATAGGTAAATAAATACAGCTAGAAGAATGCAAGCAGGAAATAAATGCATAAATAAATACAGCTAGAAGAAGGGAGGAGGGGGAGTTAATAGGTAAATAAATACAGCTAGAAGAAGGGAGGAGGGGGAGGAAATAGGTAAATAAATAAAGCTAGAAGAAGGGAGGAGGGGGAGGAATACAGCTAGAAGAAAGGAGGAGGGGAGGTAATAGGTCAATAAATACAGCTAGAGGAGGGGAGGAGGGGGTACAAATAGGTAAATAAATACAGTTAGAAGAAGGGAGGAGTGGGAACAAATAGGTAAATAAATACAGCTAGGAGAAGGGAGGAGGGGGAGGAAATAGGTAAATTAATACTGCTAGAAGAAGGGAGGAGGGGAACAAATAGGTAAATAATTACCGCTAGGAGAATGAGGAGGGGGAGGAAATAGTTAAATAAATACAGCTAGGAGGGAGGAGGGGGAGGAAATAGGTAAATAAATACAGCTAGAGGAGGGGGAGGAAATTAGTAAATAAATAAAGCTAGAAGAAGGGAGGAGGGGGAGGAAATAGGTAAATAAATACAGCTAGAAGAAGGGAGGAGGGGAACAAATAGGTAAATAAATACAGCTAGAAGAAGGGAGGAGGGGGAAGAAGAGGGGGAAGAAATAGGTAAATAAATACAGGTATAAGAAGGGAGGAGGGGGAACAAATAGGTAAATAAATACAGGTAGAAGAAAGGAGGAGGGGGAGGAAATAGGTAAATAAATACAGCTAGAAGAAGGGAGGAGGGGGAGGAAATAGGTAAATAAATACAGCTAGGAGATTGGAGGAGGGGGAGGAAATAGGTAAATAAATACAGCTAGAAGAAGGGAGGAGGGGAACAAATAGGTAAATAAATACATCTACAAGAAGGGAGGAGGGGAACAAATAGGTAAATAAATACAGTTAGAAGAAGGGAGGAGTGGGAACAAATAGGTAAATAAATACAGCTAGAAGAAGGGAGGATGGGGAGGAATACAGCTAGAAGAAAGGAGGAGGGGGAGGTAATAGGTAAATAGATACAGCTAGAAGACGGGAGGAGGGGGAACAAATAGGTAAATAAATACAGTTAGAAGAAGGGAGGAGTGGGAACAAATAGGTAAATAAATACAGCTAGGAGAAGGGAGGAGGGGGAGGAAATAGGTAAATTAATACAGCTAGAAGAAGGGAGGAGGGGAACAAATAGGTAAAAAAATACAGCTAGAAGAATGCAGGAAGGAAATAAATAGGTAAAAGATACAGCTAGAAGACGGGAGGAGGGGAACAAATAGGTAAAGAAATACAGCTACAAGAAGGGAGGAGAAGGGGGAAATAGGTAAATAAATACAGCTAGAAGAAGGGAGGAGGGGAACAAATAGGTAAATAAATACCGCTAGGAGAATGAGGAGGGGGAGGAAATAGTTAAATAAATACAGCTAGGAGGGAGGAGGGGGATGAAATAGGTAAATAAATACAGCTAGGAGGGAGGTGTGGGAGGAAATAGGTAAATAAATGCAGGTAGCAGAAGGGAGGAGGGGGAGGAAATAGGTAAATTAAAACAGCTAGAAGAAGGGAGGAGGGGGAACAAATAGGTAAATAAATACAGCTAGGAGAATGGACGAGGGGGAGGAAATAGGTAAATAAATACAGCTAGAAGAAGGGAGGAGGGGGAGGAAATTGGTAAATAAATAAAGCTAGAAGAAGGGAGGAGGGGGAGGAAATAGGTAAATAAATACAGCTAGAAGAAAGGAGGAGGGGGAGGTAATAGGTAAATAAATACAGCTGGAAGAAGGGAGGAGGGGGAGGAAATAGGTAAATAAATACAGCTAGAAGAAGGAAGGAGGGGGAACAAATAGGTAAATAAATACAGCTAGAAGAATGCAGTAAGGAAATAAATAGGTAAATAAATACAGCTAGAAGAAGGGAGGAGGGGGAAGAAATAGGTAAATAAATACAGCTAGAAGAAGGGAGGAGGGGAACAAATAGGTAAATAAATACAGCTACAAGAAGGGAGGAGAAGGAGGAAATTGGTAAATAAATACAGCTAGAAGAAAGGAGGAGGGGAACAAATAGGTAAATAAATACAGCTAGAAGAAGGGAGGAGGGGGAACAAATAGGTAAATAAATACAGCTAGAAGAAGGGAGGAGGGGGAAGAAATAGGTAAACAATTCTGGCTAGAAGAAGGGAGAAGGGAGAACAAATCGGTGAATAAATACAGCTAGAAGAATGCAGGAAGGAAATAAATAGGTAAATAAATACAGCTAGAAGAAGGGAGGAGGGGGACATATAGGTAAATAAATACAGCTAGAAGAACGGAGGAGGGGAACAAATAGGTAAATAAATACAGCTACAAGAAGGGAGGAGAAGGAGGAAATAGGTAAATAAATACAGCTAGAAGAAAGGAGGAGGGGAACAAATAGGTAAATAAATACAGCTAGAAGAAGGGAGGAGGGGGAACAAATAGGTAAATAAATACAGCTGAAAGAAGGGAGGAGGGGGAGGAAAT
Organism: Coregonus lavaretus; assembly: GCF_964263955.1. NCBI lineage: Eukaryota > Metazoa > Chordata > Actinopteri > Salmoniformes > Salmonidae > Coregonus > Coregonus lavaretus. Next base: position 162,155 of record NW_028160387.1, on the reverse strand, counting down.
AGGTAAATAAATACAGCTAGAAGAAGGGAGGAGGGGAACAAATCAGTAAATAAATACAGCTAGAAGAAGGGAGGAAGGGGAAGAAATAGGTAAATAAATACAGCTAGAAGAAGGGAGGAGGGGAACAAATAGGTAAATAAATACATCTACAAGAAGGGAGGAGAAGGAGGAAATAGGTAAATAAATACAGCTAGAAGAAAGGAGGAGGGGAACATATAGGTAAATAAATGCAGCTAGAAGAAGGGAGGAGTGGGAAAAAATAGGTAAATAAATACAGCTAGAAGAAGGGAGGAGGGAGAAGAAATAGGTAAAAAATTCTGGCTAGAAGAAGGGAGGAGGGAGAACAAATCGGTGAATAAATACAGCTAGAAGAATGCAGGAAGGAAATAAATAGGTAAATAAATACAGCTAGAAGAAGGGAGGAGGGGGACAAATAGGTAAATAAATACAGCTAGAAGAAGGGAGGAGGGGAACAAATAGGTAAATAAATACAGCTACAAGAAGGGAGGAGAAGGAGGAAATAGGTAAATAAATACACCTAGAAGAAAGGAGGAGGGGAACAAATAGGTAAATAAATACAGCTAGAAGAAGGGAGGAGGGGGAACAAATAGGTAAATAAATACAGCTAAATGAAGGGAGGAGGGGGAGGAAATAGATAAATAAATACAGCTAGAAGAAGGGAGGAGGGGAACAAATCGGTAAATAAATACAGCTAGAAGAAGGGAGGAGGGGGAACAAATAGGTAAATAAATACAGCTGAAAGAAGGGAGGAGGGGGAGGAAATAGGTAAATAAATACAGCTAGAAGAAGGGAGGAGGGGAACAAATCAGTAAATAAATACAGCTAGAAGAAGGGAGGAAGGGGAAGAAATAGGTAAATAAATACAGCTAGAAGAAGGGAGGAGGGGAACAAATAGGTAAATAAATACATCTACAAGAAGGGAGGAGAAGGAGGAACTCGGACAAAACAGAGATGCTTGTTCTAGGTCCCAAGAAACAAAGAGATCTTCTGTTAAATCTGACAATTCATCTTGATGGTTGTAAAGTCGTCTCAAATAAAACTGTGAAGGACCTAGGCGTTACTCTTGACCCTGATCTCTCTTTTGACGAACATATCAAGACTGTTTCAAGGACAGCTTTTTTCCATCTACGTAACATTGCAAAAATCAGAAATTTTCTGTCCAAAAATGATGCAGAAAAATTAATCCATGCATTTGTTACTTCTAGATTAGACTACTGCAATGCTCTATTTTCCGGCTACCCGGATAAAGCACTAAATAAACTTCAGTTAGTGCTAAATACGGCTGCTAGAATCCTGACTAGAACCAAGAAATTTGATCATATTACTCCAGTGCTAGCTTCCCTACACTGGCTTCCTGTTAAGGCAAGGGCTGATTTCAAGGTTTTACTGTTAACCTATAAAGCGTTACATGGGCTTGCTCCTACCTATCTTTCCGAGTTGGTCCTGCCGTACATACCAATACGTACGCTACGGTCACAAGACGCAGGCCTCCTAATTGTCCCTAGAATTTCTAAGCAAACAGCGGGAGGCAGGGCTTTCTCCTATAGATCTCCATTTTTATGGAACAGTCTGCCTACCCATGTGAGAGACGCAGACTCGGTCTCAACCTTTAAGTCTTTACTGAAGACTTATCTCTTCAGTAGGTCATATGATTGAGTGTAGTCTGGCCCAGGAGTGTGAAGGTGAACGGAAAGGCTGGAGCAACGAACAGCCCTTGCTGTCTCTGCCAGGCCGGTTCCCCTCTCCACTGGGGTTCTCTGCCTCTAACCCTGTTGCAGGGGCTGAGTCACTGGCCTGCTGGTGCTCTTTCATGCCGTCCCTGGGAGGGGTGCGTCACTTGAGTGGGTTGAGTTACTGACGTGATCTTCCTGTCTGGGTTGGCGCCCCCCCCCCCCTTGGTTTGTGCTGTGGTGGAGACCTCTGTGGGCTATACTCGGCCTTGTCTCAGGATTGTAAGTTGGTGGTTGGGGATATCCCTCTAGTGGTGCGGGGGCTGTGCTTTGGCGGAGTGGGTGGGGTTATATCCTTCCTGTTTGGCCCTGTCCGGGGGTTTCTTCGGATGGGGCCACAGTGTCTCCGGACCGCTCCTGTCTCAGCCTCCAGTATTTATGCTGCAGTAGTTTATGTGTCGGGGGGCTGGGGTTAGTTGGTTATACCTGGAGTACTTCTCCTGTCTTATCCAGTGTCCTGTGTGAATTTAAGTATGCTCTCTCTAATTCTCTCGTTCTCTCTTTCTCTCTGAGAACCTGAGCCCTAGGACCATACGTCAGGACTACCGGGCATGATGACACCCTGCTGCCCCCAGTCCGCCTGGCCTTGCTGCTATTCCAGTTTCAACTGTTCTGCCTGCGGCTACGAAACCCCTACCTGTCCCAGACCTGCTGTTTTCAACTCTAAATGATCGGCTATGAAAAGCCAACTGAGAGACCTGAGCCCTAGGACCATACGTCGGGACTACCGGCCGTGGTGACTCCTTGCTATCCCCAGTCCGCCTGGCCTTGCTGCTATTCCAGTTTAAACTGTTCTGCCTGCGGTTATGGAACCCCTACCTGTCCCAGACCTGCTGTTTTAAACTCTAATGATCGGCTATGAAAAGCCAACTGAGATTTATTCCTGATTATTATTTGACCATGCTTGTCACTTATGAACATTTTTGAACATCTTGGCATGGTTCTGTTATAATCTCCACCCGGCACAGCCAGAAGAGGACTGGCCACCCCTCATAGCCTGGTTCCTCTCTAGGTTTCTTCCTAGGTTTTGCCTTTCTAGGGAGTTTTTCCTAGCCACCGTGCTTCTACACCTGCATTACTAGCTGTTTGGGGTTTTAGGCTGGGTTTCTGTACAGCACTTCGAGATATTAGCTGATGTAAGAAGGGCTATATAAAATAAAATTGATTGATTGATTGATTGATTGATTGATTGAGGAGGGGGAACAAATAGGTAAATAAATACAGCTAGAAGAAGGGAGGAGGGGGAAGAAATAGGTAAACAATTCTGGCTAGAAGAAGGGAGAAGGGAGAACAAATCGGTGAATAAATACAGCTAGAAGAATGCAGGAAGGAAATAAATAGGTAAATAAATACAGCTAGAAGAAGGGAGGAGGGGGACATATAGGTAAATAAATACAGCTAGAAGAACGGAGGAGGGGAACAAATAGGTAAATAAATACAGCTACAAGAAGGGAGGAGAAGGAGGAAATAGGTAAATAAATACAGCTAGAAGAAAGGAGGAGGGGAACAAATAGGTAAATAAATACAGCTAGAAGAAGGGAGGAGGGGGAACAAATAGGTAAATAAATACAGCTGAAAGAAGGGAGGAGGGGGAGGAAATAGGTAAATAAATACAGCTAGAAGAAGGGAGGAGGGGTACAAATCAGTAAATAAATACAGCTAGAAGAAGGGAGGAAGGGGAAGAAATAGGTAAATAAATACAGCTAGAAGAAGGGAGGAGGGGAACAAATAGGTAAATAAATACATCTACAAGAAGGGAGGAGAAGGAGGAAATAGGTAAATAAATACAGCTAGAAGAAAGGAGGAGGGGAACATATAGGTAAATAAATGCAGCTAGAAGAAGGGAGGAGTGGGAAAAAATAGGTAAATAAATACAGCTAGAAGAAGGGAGGAGGGAGAAGAAATAGGTAAAAAATTCTGGCTAGAAGAAGGGAGGAGGGAGAACAAATCGGTGAATAAATACAGCTAGAAGAATGCAGGAAGGAAATAAATAGGTAAATAAATACAGCTAGAAGAAGGGAGGAGGGGGACAAATAGGTAAATAAATACAGCTAGAAGAAGGGAGGAGGGGAACAAATAGGTAAATAAATACAGCTACAAGAAGGGAGGAGAAGGAGGAAATAGGTAAATAAATACACCTAGAAGAAAGGAGGAGGGGAACAAATAGGTAAATAAATACAGCTAGAAGAAGGGAGGAGGGGGAACAAATAGGTAAATAAATACAGCTAAAAGAAGGGAGGAGGGGGAGGAAATAGATAAATAAATACAGCTAGAAGAAGGGAGGAGGGGAACAAATCGGTAAATAAATACAGCTAGAAGAAGGGAGGAGGGGGAAGAAATAGGTAAATAAATACAGCTAGAAGAAGGGAGGAGGGGAACAAATAGGTAAATAAATACATCTACAAGAAGGGAGGAGAAGGAGGAAATAGGTAAATAAATACAGCTAGAAGAAAGGAGGAGGGGAACAAATAGGTAAATAAATGCAGCTAGAAGAAGGGAGGAGTGGGAACAAATAGGTAAATAAATACAGCTAAAAGAAGGGAGGAGGGGGAGGAAATTGGTAAATATATACAGCTCGAAGAAGGGAGGAGTGGGAGGAAATTGGTAAATAAATACAGCTAGGAGATTGGAGGAGAAGGAGGAAATAGGTAAATAAATACAGCTAGAAGAAGGGAGGAGTGGGAACAAATAGGTAAATAAATACAGCTAGGAGAAGGGAGGAGGGGGAAGATATAGATAAATAAATACAGCTAGAAGGAGGGAGGAGGGCGAGGAAATAGGTAAATAAGTACAGCTAGAAGAAGGGAGGAGGGGAGGAAATAGGTAAATAAATACAGCTAGAAGAAGGGAGGAGAAGGAGGAAATAGGTAAATAATTACAGCTAGAAGAATGCAAGAAGGAAATAAATGCATAAATAAATACAGCTAGAAGAAGGGAGGAGGGGGAAGAAATAGGTAAATAAATACAGGTAAAGAAGGGAGGAGGGGGAACAAATAGCTAAATAAATACAGGTAGAAGAAAGGAGGAGGGGGAGGAAATAGGTAAATAAATACAGCTAGAAGAAGGGAGGAGGGGGAGGAAATAGGTAAATAAATACAGCTAGAAGAAGGGAGGAGGGGGAGGAATTAGGTAAATAAATACAGCTAGGAGGGAGGTGTGGGAGGAAATAGGTAAATAAATACAGATAGCAGAAGGGAGGAGGGGGAGGAAATAGGTCAATAAATACAGCTAGAAGAAGGGAGGAGGGGGAACAAATAGGTAAATAAATACAGCTAGAAGAAGGGAGGAGGGGGAGGAAATAGGTAAATAAATACAGCTAGGAGGGAGGTGTGGGAGGAAATAGGTAAATAAATACAGCTAGAAGAATGCAGGAAGGAAATAAATAGGTAAATAAATACAGCTAGAAGAATGGAGGAGGGGGACGAAATAGGTAAATAAATACAAGTAGAAGAAGGGAGGAGGGGAACAAATAGGTAAATAAATACAGCTACAAGAAGGGAGGAGAAGGGGGAAATAGGTAAATAAATACCAGCTAGAAGAAGGGAGGAGGGGAACAAATAGGTAAATAAATACAGCTAAAAGAAGGGAGGAGAAGGGGGAAATAGGTAAATAATTACCGCTAGGAGAATGAGGAGGGGGAGGAAATAGTTAAATAAATACAGCTAGGAGGGAGGAGGGGGAGGAAATAGGTAAATAAATACAGCTAGGAGGGAGGTGTGGGTGGAAATAGGTAAATAAATACAGGTAGCAGAAGGGAGGAGGGGGAGGAAATAGGTAAATAAAAACAGCTAGAAGAAGGGAGGAGGGGGAACAAATAGGTAAATAAATACAGTTAGAAGAAGGGAGGAGTGGGAACAAATAGGTAAATAAATACAGCTAGGAGAAGGGAGGAGGGGGAGGAAATAGGTAAATTAATACAGCTAGAAGAAGGGAGGAGGGGAACAAATAGGTAAATAAATACAGCTAGAAGAATGCAGGAAGGAAATAAATAGGTAAATAAATACAGCTAGAAGAAGGGAGGAGGGGGACGAAATAGGTAAGTAAATACAAGTAGAAGAAGGGAGGAGGGGAACAAATAGGTAAAGAAATACAACTACAAGAAGGGAGGAGAAGGGGGAAATAGGTAAATAAATACAGCTAGAAGAAGGGAGGAGGGGAACAAATAGGTAAATAATTACCGCTAGGAGAATGAGGAGGGGGAGGAAATAGTTAAATAAATACAGCTAGGAGGGAGGAGGGGGAGGAAATAGGTAAATAAATACAGCTAGGAGGGAGGTGTGGGAGGAAATAGGTAAAATAAATACAGGTAGCAGAAGGGAGGAGGGGGAGGAAATAGGTAAATAAAAACAGCTAGAAGAAGGGAGGAGGGGGAACAAATAGGTAAATAAATACAGCTAGGAGAATGGAGGAGGGGGAGGAAATAGGTAAATAAATACAGCTAGAAGAAGGGAGGAGGGGGAGGAAATTGGTAAATAAATAAAGCTAGAAGAAGGGAGGAGGGGGAGGAAATAGGTAAATAAATACAGCTAGAAGAAAGGAGGAGGGGGAGGTAATAGGTAAATAAATACAGCTAGAAGAAGGAAGGAGGGGGAACAAATCGGTAAATAAATACAGCTAGAAGAATGCAGGAAGGAAATAAATAGGTAAATATATACAGCTAGAAGAAGGGAGGAAGGGGAACAAATAGGTAAATAAATACAGCTAGAAGAAGGGAGGAGGGGAACAAGGAGGTAAATAAATACAGCTAGAAGAAGGGAGGAGGGGGAAGAAATAGGTAAATAAATACAGTTAGGAGAATGGAGGAGGGGAGGAAATAGGTAAATAAATACAGCTAGAAGAAGGGAGGAGGGGGAGGAAATTAGTAAATAAATAAAGCTAGAAGAAGGGAGGAGGGGGAGGAAATAGGTAAATAAATACAGCTAGAAGACGGGAGGAGAGGGAACAAATAGGTAAATAAATACAGCTAGAAGAAGGGAGGAGGGGAACAAATAGGTAAATAAATACAGCTACAAGAAGGGAGGAGAAGGAGGAGGAAATATGTAAATAAATACAGCTAGAAGAAAGGAGGAGGGGAACAAATAGGTAAAAAAATTCCGGCTAGAAGAAGGGAGGAGGGAGAACAAATCGGTGAATAAATACAGCTAGAAGAATGCAGGAAGGAAAGAAATAGGTAAATAAATACAGCTAGAAGAAGGGATGAGGGGGACGAAATAGGTACATAAATACAGCTAGAAGAAGGGAGGAGGGGAACAAATAGGTAAATAAATAAAGCTACAAGAAGTGAGGAGAAGGAGGGGCGGCAGGTAGCTTAGTGGGTAAGAGCGTTGTGCCAGTAACCGAAAGGTCGCTGGTTCTAATCCCCAAGCTGACTAGGTGAAAAATCTGTTGATGTGCCCTTAAGCAAGGCACTTAACCCTAATTGCTCCTGTAAGTCACTCTGGATAAGAGCGTCTGCTAAATGACTAAAATGTAAATGTAAATGTAAGGAGGAAACAGGTAAATAAATACAGCTAGAAGAAAGGAGGAGGGGAACAAATAGGTAAATAAATACAGCTAGGAGGAGGGGGAGGAAATAGGTAAATAAATACAGCTAGAAGAAGGGAGGAGGGGAACAAATCGGTAAATAAATACAGCTAGAAGAATGCAGGAAGGAAATAAATAGGTAAATAAATACAGCTAGAAGAAGGGAGGAGGGGGAAGAAATAGGTAAATAAATACAGCTAGAAGAAGGGAGGAGGGGAACAAATAGGTAAATAAATACAGCTAGAAGAAGGGAGGAGGGGGAAGAAATAGGTAAATAAATACAGCTAGAAGAAGGAAGGAGGGGGAACAAATCGGTAAATAAATACAGCTAGAAGAATGCAGGAAGGAAATAAATAGGTAAATAAATACAGCTAGAAGAAGGGAGGAGGGGGAACAAATAGGTAAATAAATACAGCTAGAAGAAGGGAGGAGGGGCACAAGGAGGTAAATAAATACAGCTAGAAGAAGGGAGGAGGGGGAGGAAATAGGCAAATAAATACAGTTAGGAGAATGGAGGAGGGGAGGAAATAGGTAAATAAATACAGCTAGAGCAGGGGGAGGAAATTAGTAAATAAATACAGCTAGAAGAAGGGAGGAGGGGGAAGAAATAGGTAAATAAATACAGCTAGAAGAAGGGAGGAGGGGAACAAATAGGTAAATAAATACATCTACAAGAAGGGAGGAGAAGGAGGAAATAGGTAAATAAATACAGCTAGAAGAAAGGAGGAGGGGAACAAATAGGTAAATAAATGCAGCTAGAAGAAGGGAGGAGTGGGAACAAATAGGTAAATAAATACAGCTAAAAGGAGGGAGGAAATAGGTAAATACTTACAGCTAGAAGAAGGGAGGAAGGGAACAAATAGGTAAATACATACAGCTAGGAGAATGGAGGAGGGGGAGGAAATCGGTAAATATATACAGCTCGAACAAGGGAGGAGTGGGAGGAAATTGGTAAATAAATACAGCTAGGAGATTGGAGGAGGGGGAGGAAATGGGTAAATAAATACAGCTAGAAGAAGGGAGGAGTGGGAACAAATAGGTAAATAAATACAGCTAGGAGAACGGAGGAGGGGGAAGATAAATAAATACAGCTAGAAGGAGGGAGGAGGGCGAGGAAATAGGTAAATAAGTACAGCTAGAAGAAGGGAGGAGGGGAGGAAATAGGTAAATAAATACAGCTAGAAGAAGGGAGGAGAAGGAGGAAATAGGTAAATAATTACAGCTAGAAGAATGCAAGCAGGAAATAAATGCATAAATAAATACAGCTAGAAGAAGGGAGGAGGGGAACAAATAGGTAAATAAATACATCTACAAGAAGGGAGGAGAAGGAGGAAATAGGTAAATAAATACAGCTAGAAGAAAGGAGGAGGGGAACAAATAGGTAAATAAATACAGCTAGGAGGAGGGGGAGGAAATAGGTAAATAAATACAGCTAGAAGAAGGGAGGAGGGGAACAAATCGGTAAATAAATACAGCTAGAAGAATGCAGGAAGGAAATAAATAGGTAAATAAATACAGCTAGAAGAAGGGAGGAGGGGGAAGAAATAGGTAAATAAATACAGCTAGAAGAAGGGAGGAGGGGAACAAATAGGTAAATAAATACAGCTAGAAGAAGGGAGGAGGGGGAAGAAATAGGTAAATAAATACAGCTAGAAGAAGGAAGGAGGGGGAACAAATCGGTAAATAAATACAGCTAGAAGAATGCAGGAAGGAAATAAATAGGTAAATAAATACAGCTAGAAGAAGGGAGGAGGGGGAACAAATAGGTAAATAAATACAGCTAGAAGAAGGGAGGAGGGGCACAAGGAGGTAAATAAATACAGCTAGAAGAAGGGAGGAGGGGGAGGAAATAGGCAAATAAATACAGTTAGGAGAATGGAGGAGGGGAGGAAATAGGTAAATAAATACAGCTAGAGCAGGGGGAGGAAATTAGTAAATAAATACAGCTAGAAGAAGGGAGGAGGGGGAAGAAATAGGTAAATAAATACAGCTAGAAGAAGGGAGGAGGGGAACAAATAGGTAAATAAATACATCTACAAGAAGGGAGGAGAAGGAGGAAATAGGTAAATAAATACAGCTAGAAGAAAGGAGGAGGGGAACAAATAGGTAAATAAATGCAGCTAGAAGAAGGGAGGAGTGGGAACAAATAGGTAAATAAATACAGCTAAAAGGAGGGAGGAAATAGGTAAATACTTACAGCTAGAAGAAGGGAGGAAGGGAACAAATAGGTAAATACATACAGCTAGGAGAATGGAGGAGGGGGAGGAAATCGGTAAATATATACAGCTCGAACAAGGGAGGAGTGGGAGGAAATTGGTAAATAAATACAGCTAGGAGATTGGAGGAGGGGGAGGAAATGGGTAAATAAATACAGCTAGAAGAAGGGAGGAGTGGGAACAAATAGGTAAATAAATACAGCTAGGAGAACGGAGGAGGGGGAAGATAAATAAATACAGCTAGAAGGAGGGAGGAGGGCGAGGAAATAGGTAAATAAGTACAGCTAGAAGAAGGGAGGAGGGGAGGAAATAGGTAAATAAATACAGCTAGAAGAAGGGAGGAGAAGGAGGAAATAGGTAAATAATTACAGCTAGAAGAATGCAAGCAGGAAATAAATGCATAAATAAATACAGCTAGAAGAAGGGAGGAGGGGGAGTTAATAGGTAAATAAATACAGCTAGAAGAAGGGAGGAGGGGGAGGAAATAGGTAAATAAATAAAGCTAGAAGAAGGGAGGAGGGGGAGGAATACAGCTAGAAGAAAGGAGGAGGGGAGGTAATAGGTCAATAAATACAGCTAGAGGAGGGGAGGAGGGGGTACAAATAGGTAAATAAATACAGTTAGAAGAAGGGAGGAGTGGGAACAAATAGGTAAATAAATACAGCTAGGAGAAGGGAGGAGGGGGAGGAAATAGGTAAATTAATACAGCTAGAAGAAGGGAGGAGGGGAACAAATAGGTAAATAATTACCGCTAGGAGAATGAGGAGGGGGAGGAAATAGTTAAATAAATACAGCTAGGAGGGAGGAGGGGGATGAAATAGGTAAATAAATACAGCTAGGAGGGAGGTGTGGGAGGAAATAGGTAAATAAATACAGGTAGCAGAAGGGAGGAGGGGGAGGAAATAGGTAAATATAAACAGCTAGAAGAAGGGAGGAGGGGGAAAAAATAGGTAAATAAATACAGCTAGGAGAAGGGAGGAGGGGGAGGAAATTGGTAAATAACTAAAGCTAGAAGAAGGGAGGAGGGGAACAAATCGGTAAATAAATACAGCTAGAAGAATGCAGGAAGGAAATAAATAGGTAAATAAATACAGCTAGAAGAAGGGAGGAGGGGGAAGAAATAGGTAAATAAATACAGCTAGAAGAAGGGAGGAGGGGAACAAGGAGGTAAATAAATACAGCTAGAAGAAGGGAGGAGGGGGAGGAAATAGGTAAATAAATACAGCTAGAAGAAGGGAGGAGGGGGAGGAAATTGGTAAATAACTAAAGCTAGAAGAAGGGAGGAGGGGAACAAATCGGTAAATAAATACAGCTAGAAGAATGCAGGAAGGAAATAAATAGGTAAATAAATACAGCTAGAAGAAGGGAGGAGGGGGAAGAAATAGGTAAATAAATACAGCTAGAAGAAGGGAGGAGGGGAACAAGGAGGTAAATAAATACAGCTAGAAGAAGGGAGGAGGGGGAGGAAATAGGTAAATAAATACAGCTAGAAGACGGGAGGAGAGGGAACAAATAGGTAAATAAATACAGCTAGAAGAATGCAGGAAGGAAATAAATAGGTAAATAAATACAGCTAGAAGAAGGGATGAGGGGGACGAAATAGGTAAATAAATACAGCTAGAAGAAAGGAGGAGGGGAACAAATAGGTAAATAAATAAAGCTAGGAGAAGGGAGGAGGGGGAACAAATAGGTAAATAAATACAGCTAGAAGAAGGGAGGAGGGGGAAGAAATAGGTAAATAAATGCAGCTAGAAGAAAGGAGGAGGGGAACAAATAGGTAAATAAATACAGTTAGAAGAAGGGAGGAGGGGGAACAAATAGGTAAATAAATACAGCTAGAAGAAAGGAGGAGGGGAACAAATAGGTAAATAAATGCAGCTAGAAGAAGGGAGGAGTGGGAACAAATAGGTAAATAAATACAGCTAAAAGGAGGGAGGAAATAGGTAAATACTTACAGCTAGAAGAAGGGAGGAGGGGAACAAATAGGTAAATACATACAGCTAGGAGAATGGAGGAGGGGGAGGAAATCGGTAAATATATACAGCTCGAAGAAGGGAGGAGTGGGAGGAAATTGGTAAATAAATACAGCTAGGAGATTGGAGGAGGGGGAGGAAATGGGTAAATAAATACAGCTAGAAGAAGGGAGGAGTGGGAACAAATAGGTAAATAAATACAGCTAGGAGAACGGAGGAGGGGGAAGATAAATAAATACAGCTAGAAGGAGGGAGGAGGGCGAGGAAATAGGTAAATAAGTACAGCTAGAAGAAGGGAGGAGGGGAGGAAATAGGTAAATAAATACAGCTAGAAGAAGGGAGGAGAAGGAGGAAATAGGTAAATAATTACAGCTAGAAGAATGCAAGCAGGAAATAAATGCATAAATAAATACAGCTAGAAGAAGGGAGGAGGGGGAGTTAATAGGTAAATAAATACAGCTAGAAGAAGGGAGGAGGGGGAGGAAATAGGTAAATAAATAAAGCTAGAAGAAGGGAGGAGGGGGAGGAATACAGCTAGAAGAAAGGAGGAGGGGAGGTAATAGGTCAATAAATACAGCTAGAGGAGGGGAGGAGGGGGTACAAATAGGTAAATAAATACAGTTAGAAGAAGGGAGGAGTGGGAACAAATAGGTAAATAAATACAGCTAGGAGAAGGGAGGAGGGGGAGGAAATAGGTAAATTAATACAGCTAGAAGAAGGGAGGAGGGGAACAAATAGGTAAATAATTACCGCTAGGAGAATGAGGAGGGGGAGGAAATAGTTAAATAAATACAGCTAGGAGGGAGGAGGGGGATGAAATAGGTAAATAAATACAGCTAGGAGGGAGGTGTGGGAGGAAATAGGTAAATAAATACAGGTAGCAGAAGGGAGGAGGGGGAGGAAATAGGTAAATATAAACAGCTAGAAGAAGGGAGGAGGGGGAAAAAATAGGTAAATAAATACAGCTAGGAGAATGGAGGAGGGGGAGGAAATAGGTAAATAAATACAGCTAGAAGAAGGGAGGAGGGGGAGGAAATTGGTAAATAACTAAAGCTAGAAGAAGGGAGGAGGGGGAGGAAATAGGTAAATAAATACAGCTAGAAGACGGGAGGAGAGGGAACAAATAGGTAAATAAATACAGCTAGAAGAAGGGAGGAGGGGAACAAATATGTAAATAAATACAGCTACAAGAAGGGAGGAGAAGGAGGAGGAAATATGTAAATAAATACATCTAGAAGAAAGGAGGAGGGGAACAAATAGGTAAAAAAATTCTGGCTAGAAGAAGGGAGGAGGGAGAACAAATCGGTGAATAAATACAGCTAGAAGAATGCAGGAAGGAAAGAAATAGGTAAATAAATACAGCTAGAAGAAGGGATGAGGGGGACGAAATAGGTAAATAAATACAGCTAGAAGAAGGGAGGAGGGGAACAAATAGGTAAATAAATAAAGCTAGGAGAAGGGAGGAGAGGGAGGGGCGGCAGGTAGCTTAGTGGGTAAGAGCGTTGTGCCAGTAACCGAAAGGTCGCTGGTTCTAATCCCCAAGCTGACTAGGTGAAAAATCTGTCGATGTGCCCTTAAGCAAGGCACTTAACCCTAATTGCTCCTGTAAGTCACTCTGGATAAGAGCGTCTGCTAAATGACTAAAATGTAAATGTAAATGTAAGGAGGAAACAGGTAAATAAATACAGCTAGAAGAATGCAGGAAGGAAATAAATAGGTAAATAAATACAGCTAGAAGAAGGGAGGAGGGGGAAGAAATAGGTAAATAAATACAGCTAGAAGAAGGGAGGAGGGGAACAAATAGGTAAATAAATACAGCTAGAAGAAGGGAGGAGGGGGAAGAAATAGGTAAATAAATACAGCTAGAAGAAGGGAGGAGGGGGAGGAAATTGGTAAATAACTAAAGCTAGAAGAAGGGAGGAGGGGGAGGAAATAGGTAAATAAATACAGCTAGAAGACGGGAGGAGAGGGAACAAATAGGTAAATAAATACAGCTAGAAGAAGGGAGGAGGGGAACAAATAGGTAAATAAATACAGCTACAAGAAGGGAGGAGAAGGAGGAGGAAATATGTAAATAAATACAGCTAGAAGAAAGGAGGAGGGGAACAAATAGGTAAAAAAAATCCGGCTAGAAGAAGGGAGGAGGGAGAACAAATCGGTGAATAAATACAGCTAGAAGAATGCAGGAAGGAAAGAAATAGGTAAATAAATACAGCTAGAAGAAGGGATGAGGGGGACGAAATAGGTAAATAAATACAGCTAGAAGAAGGGAGGAGGGGAACAAATAGGTAAATAAATAAAGCTAGGAGAAGGGAGGAGGGGGAGGAAATAGGTAAATTAATACAGCTAGAAGAAGGGAGGAGGGGAACAAATAGGTAAATAATTACCGCTAGGAGAATGAGGAGGGGGAGGAAATAGTTGAATAAATACAGCTAGGAGGGAGGAGGGGGAGGAAATAGGTAAATAAATACAGCTAGGAGGGAGGTGTGGGAGGAAATAGGTAAATAAATACAGGTAGCAGAAGGGAGGAGGGGGAGGAAATAGGTAAATATAAACAGCTAGAAGAAGGGAGGAGGGGGAACAAATAGGTAAATAAATACAGCTAGGAGAATGGAGGAGGGGGAGGAAATAGGTAAATAAATACAGCTAGAAGAAGGGAGGAGGGGGAGGAAATTGGTAAATAAATACAGCTAGAAGAAAGAAGGAGGGGGAACAAATCGGTAAATAAATACAGCTAGAAGAATGCAGGAAGGAAATAAATAGGTAAATAAATACAGCTAGAAGAAGGGAGGAGGGGGAACAAATAGGTAAATAAATACAGCTAGAAGAAGGGAGGAGGGGAACAAGGAGGTAAATAAATACAGCTAGAAGAAGGGAGGAGGGGGAGGAAATAGGTAAATAAATACAGCTAGAAGACGGGAGGAGAGGGAACAAATAGGTAAATAAATACAGCTAGAAGAATGCAGGAAGGAAATAAATAGGTAAATAAATACAGCTACAAGAAGGGAGGAGAAGGAGGAGGAAATAGGTAAATAAATACAGCTAGAAGAAAGGAGGAGGGGAACAAATAGGTAAATAAATACAGTTAGAAGAAGGGAGGAGGGGGAACAAATAGGTAAATAAATACAGCTAGAAGAAGGGAGGAGGGGGAAGAAATAGGTAAAAAAATTCCGGCTAGAAGAAGGGAGGAGGGAGAACAAATCGGTGAATAAATACAGCTAGAAGAATGCAGGAAGGAAATAAATAGGTAAAAAATACAGCTAGAAGAAGGGATGAGAAGGAGGAAATAGGTAAATAAATACAGCTAAAAGAAGGGAGGAGGGGGAGGAAATAGGTAAATAAATACAGCTAGAAGAAGGGAGGAGGGGAACAAATAGGTAAATACATACAGCTAGGAGAATGGAGGAGGGGGAGGAAATCGGTAAATATATACAGCTCGAAGAAGGGAGGAGTGGGAGGAAATTGGTAAATAAATACAGCTAGGAGATTGGAGGAGGGGGAGGAAATGGGTAAATAAATACAGCTAGAAGAAGGGAGGAGTGGGAACAAATAGGTAAATAAATACAGCTAGGAGAACGGAGGAGGGGGAAGATAAATAAATACAGCTAGAAGGAGGGAGGAGGGCGAGGAAATAGGTAAATAAGTACAGCTAGAAGAAGGGAGGAGGGGAGGAAATAGGTAAATAAATACAGCTAGAAGAAGGGAGGAGAAGGAGGAAATAGGTAAATAATTACAGCTAGAAGAATGCAAGCAGGAAATAAATGCATAAATAAATACAGCTAGAAGAAGGGAGGAGGGGGAGTTAATAGGTAAATAAATACAGCTAGAAGAAGGGAGGAGGGGGAGGAAATAGGTAAATAAATAAAGCTAGAAGAAGGGAGGAGGGGGAGGAATACAGCTAGAAGAAAGGAGGAGGGGAGATAATAGGTCAATAAATACAGCTAGAGGAGGGGAGGAGAAGGTACAAATAGGTAAATAAATACAGTTAGAAGAAGGGAGGAGTGGGAACAAATAGGTAAATAAATACAGCTAGGAGAAGGGAGGAGGGGGAGGAAATAGGTAAATTAATACAGCTAGAAGAAGGGAGGAGGGGAACAAATAGGTAAATAATTACCGCTAGGAGAATGAGGAGGGGGAGGAAATAGTTAAATAAATACAGCTAGGAGGGAGGAGGGGGATGAAATAGGTAAATAAATACAGCTAGGAGGGAGGTGTGGGAGGAAATAGGTAAATAAATACAGGTAGCAGAAGGGAGGAGGGGGAGGAAATAGGTAAATATAAACAGCTAGAAGAAGGGAGGAGGGGGAAAAAATAGGTAAATAAATACAGCTAGGAGAATGGAGGAGGGGGAGGAAATAGGTAAATAAATACAGCTAGAAGAAGGGAGGAGGGGGAGGAAATTGGTAAATAACTAAAGCTAGAAGAAGGGAGGAGGGGGAGGAAATAGGTAAATAAATACAGCTAGAAGACGGGAGGAGAGGGAACAAAGAGGTAAATAAATACAGCTAGAAGAAGGGAGGAGGGGAACAAATATGTAAATAAATACAGCTACAAGAAGGGAGGAGAAGGAGGAGGAAATATGTAAATAAATACATCTAGAAGAAAGGAGGAGGGGAACAAATAGGTAAAAAAATTCTGGCTAGAAGAAGGGAGGAGGGAGAACAAATCGGTGAATAAATACAGCTAGAAGAATGCAGGAAGGAAAGAAATAGGTAAATAAATACAGCTAGAAGAAGGGATGAGGGGGACGAAATAGGTAAATAAATACAGCTAGAAGAAGGGAGGAGGGGAACAAATAGGTAAATAAATAAAGCTAGGAGAAGGGAGGAGAGGGAGGGGCGGCAGGTAGCTTAGTGGGTAAGAGCGTTGTGCCAGTAACCGAAAGGTCGCTGGTTCTAATCCCCAAGCTGACTAGGTGAAAAATCTGTCGATGTGCCCTTAAGCAAGGCACTTAACCCTAATTGCTCCTGTAAGTCACTCTGGATAAGAGCGTCTGCTAAATGACTAAAATGTAAATGTAAATGTAAGGAGGAAACAGGTAAATAAATACAGCTAGAAGAAAGGAGGAGGGGAACAAATAGGTAAATAAATACAGCTAGAAGAAGGGAGGAGGGGGAGGAAATAGGTAAATAAATACAGCTAGAAGAAGGGAGGAGGGGAACAAATCGGTAAATAAATACAGCTAGAAGAATGCAGGAAGGAAATAAATAGGTAAATAAATACAGCTAGAAGAAGGGAGGAGGGGGAAGAAATAGGTAAATAAATACAGCTAGAAGAAGGGAGGAGGGGAACAAATAGGTAAATAAATACAGCTAGAAGAAGGGAGGAGGGGGAAGAAATAGGTAAATAAATACAGCTAGAAGAAGGGAGGAGGGGGAGGAAATTGGTAAATAACTAAAGCTAGAAGAAGGGAGGAGGGGGAGGAAATAGGTAAATAAATACAGCTAGAAGACGGGAGGAGAGGGAACAAATAGGTAAATAAATACAGCTAGAAGAAGGGAGGAGGGGAACAAATAGGTAAATAAATACAGCTACAAGAAGGGAGGAGAAGGAGGAGGAAATATGTAAATAAATACAGCTAGAAGAAAGGAGGAGGGGAACAAATAGGTAAAAAAAATCCGGCTAGAAGAAGGGAGGAGGGAGAACAAATCGGTGAATAAATACAGCTAGAAGAATGCAGGAAGGAAAGAAATAGGTAAATAAATACAGCTAGAAGAAGGGATGAGGGGGACGAAATAGGTAAATAAATACAGCTAGAAGAAGGGAGGAGGGGAACAAATAGGTAAATAAATAAAGCTAGGAGAAGGGAGGAGGGGGAGGAAATAGGTAAATTAAAACAGCTAGAAGAAGGGAGGAGGGGAACAAATAGGTAAATAATTACCGCTAGGAGAATGAGGAGGGGGAGGAAATAGTTGAATAAATACAGCTAGGAGGGAGGAGGGGGAGGAAATAGGTAAATAAATACAGCTAGGAGGGAGGTGTGGGAGGAAATAGGTAAATAAATACAGGTAGCAGAAGGGAGGAGGGGGAGGAAATAGGTAAATATAAACAGCTAGAAGAAGGGAGGAGGGGGAACAAATAGGTAAATAAATACAGCTAGGAGAATGGAGGAGGGGGAGGAAATAGGTAAATAAATACAGCTAGAAGAAGGGAGGAGGGGGAGGAAATTGGTAAATAAATACAGCTAGAAGAAAGAAGGAGGGGGAACAAATCGGTAAATAAATACAGCTAGAAGAATGCAGGAAGGAAATAAATAGGTAAATAAATACAGCTAGAAGAAGGGAGGAGGGGGAACAAATAGGTAAATAAATACAGCTAGAAGAAGGGAGGAGGGGAACAAGGAGGTAAATAAATACAGCTAGAAGAAGGGAGGAGGGGGAGGAAATAGGTAAATAAATACAGCTAGAAGACGGGAGGAGAGGGAACAAATAGGTAAATAAATACAGCTAGAAGAATGCAGGAAGGAAATAAATAGGTAAATAAATACAGCTACAAGAAGGGAGGAGAAGGAGGAGGAAATAGGTAAATAAATACAGCTAGAAGAAAGGAGGAGGGGAACAAATAGGTAAATAAATACAGTTAGAAGAAGGGAGGAGGGGGAACAAATAGGTAAATAAATACAGCTAGAAGAAGGGAGGAGGGGGAAGAAATAGGTAAAAAAATTCCGGCTAGAAGAAGGGAGGAGGGAGAACAAATCGGTGAATAAATACAGCTAGAAGAATGCAGGAAGGAAATAAATAGGTAAATAAATACAGCTAGAAGAAGGGATGAGAAGGAGGAAATAGGTAAATAAATACAGCTAAAAGAAGGGAGGAGGGGGAGGAAATAGGTAAATAAATACAGCTAGAAGAAGGGAGGAGGGGAACAAATAGGTAAATACATACAGCTAGGAGAATGGAGGAGGGGGAGGAAATCGGTAAATATATACAGCTCGAAGAAGGGAGGAGTGGGAGGAAATTGGTAAATAAATACAGCTAGGAGATTGGAGGAGGGGGAGGAAATGGGTAAATAAATACAGCTAGAAGAAGGGAGGAGTGGGAACAAATAGGTAAATAAATACAGCTAGGAGAACGGAGGAGGGGGAAGATAAATAAATACAGCTAGAAGGAGGGAGGAGGGCGAGGAAATAGGTAAATAAGTACAGCTAGAAGAAGGGAGGAGGGGAGGAAATAGGTAAATAAATACAGCTAGAAGAAGGGAGGAGAAGGAGGAAATAGGTAAATAATTACAGCTAGAAGAATGCAAGCAGGAAATAAATGCATAAATAAATACAGCTAGAAGAAGGGAGGAGGGGGAGTTAATAGGTAAATAAATACAGCTAGAAGAAGGGAGGAGGGGGAGGAAATAGGTAAATAAATAAAGCTAGAAGAAGGGAGGAGGGGGAGGAATACAGCTAGAAGAAAGGAGGAGGGGAGGTAATAGGTCAATAAATACAGCTAGAGGAGGGGAGGAGGGGGTACAAATAGGTAAATAAATACAGTTAGAAGAAGGGAGGAGTGGGAACAAATAGGTAAATAAATACAGCTAGGAGAAGGGAGGAGGGGGAGGAAATAGATAAATTAATACTGCTAGAAGAAGGGAGGAGGGGAACAAATAGGTAAATAATTACCGCTAGGAGAATGAGGAGGGGGAGGAAATAGTTAAATAAATACAGCTAGGAGGGAGGAGGGGGAGGAAATAGGTAAATAAATACAGCTAGAGGAGGGGGAGGAAATTAGTAAATAAATAAAGCTAGAAGAAGGGAGGAGGGGGAGGAAATAGGTAAATAAATACAGCTAGAAGAAGGGAGGAGGGGAACAAATAGGTAAATAAATACAGCTAGAAGAAGGGAGGAGGGGGAAGAAGAGGGGGAAGAAATAGGTAAATAAATACAGGTATAAGAAGGGAGGAGGGGGAACAAATAGGTAAATAAATACAGGTAGAAGAAAGGAGGAGGGGGAGTAAATAGGTAAATAAATACAGCTAGAAGAAGGGAGGAGGGGGAGGAAATAGGTAAATAAATACAGCTAGGAGATTGGAGGAGGGGGAGGAAATAGGTAAATAAATACAGCTAGAAGAAGGGAGGAGGGGAACAAATAGGTAAATAAATACATCTACAAGAAGGGAGGAGAAGGAGGAAATAGGTAAATAAATACAGCTAGAAGAAAGGAGGAGGGGAACAAATAGGTAAATAAATGCAGCTAGAAGAAGGGAGGAGTGGGAACAAATAGGTAAATAAATACAGCTAAAAGGAGGGAGGAAATAGGTAAATACATACAGCTAGAAGAAGGGAGGAGGGGAACAAATAGGTAAATACATACAGCTAGGAGAATGGAGGAGGGGGAGGAAATCGGTAAATATATACAGCTCGAAGAAGGGAGGAGTGGGAGGAAATTGGTAAATAAATACAGCTAGGAGATTGGAGGAGGGGGAGGAAATGGGTAAATAAATACAGCTAGAAGAAGGGAGGAGTGGGAACAAATAGGTAAATAAATACAGCTAGGAGAACGGAGGAGGGGGAAGATAAATAAGTACAGCTAGAAGAAGGGAGGAGGGGAGGAAATAGGTAAATAAATACAGCTAGAAGAAGGGAGGAGAAGGAGGAAATAGGTAAATAATTACAGCTAGAAGAATGCAAGCAGGAAATAAATGCATAAATAAATACAGCTAGAAGAAGGGAGGAGGGGGAGTTAATAGGTAAATAAATACAGCTAGAAGAAGGGAGGAGGGGGAGGAAATAGGTAAATAAATAAAGCTAGAAGAAGGGAGGAGGGGGAGGAATACAGCTAGAAGAAAGGAGGAGGGGAGGTAATAGGTCAATAAATACAGCTAGAGGAGGGGAGGAGGGGGTACAAATAGGTAAATAAATACAGTTAGAAGAAGGGAGGAGTGGGAACAAATAGGTAAATAAATACAGCTAGGAGAAGGGAGGAGGGGGGGGAAATAGGTAAATTAATACAGCTAGAAGAAGGGAGGAGGGGAACAAATAGGTAAATAATTACCGCTAGGAGAATGAGGAGGGGGAGGAAATAGTTAAATAAATACAGCTAGGAGGGAGGAGGGGGATGAAATAGGTAAATAAATACAGCTAGGAGGGAGGTGTGGGAGGAAATAGGTAAATAAATACAGGTAGCAGAAGGGAGGAGGGGGAGGAAATAGGTAAATATAAACAGCTAGAAGAAGGGAGGAGGGGGAAAAAATAGGTAAATAAATACAGCTAGGAGAATGGAGGAGGGGGAGGAAATAGGTAAATAAATACAGCTAGAAGAAGGGAGGAGGGGGAGGAAATTGGTAAATAACTAAAGCTAGAAGAAGGGAGGAGGGGGAGGAAATAGGTAAATAAATACAGCTAGAAGACGGGAGGAGAGGGAACAAATAGGTAAATAAATACAGCTAGAAGAAGGGAGGAGGGGAACAAATAGGTAAATAAATACAGCTACAAGAAGGGAGGAGAAGGAGGAGGAAATATGTAAATAAATACATCTAGAAGAAAGGAGGAGGGGAACAAATAGGTAAAAAAATTCCGGCTAGAAGAAGGGAGGAGGGAGAACAAATCGGTGAATAAATACAGCTAGAAGAATGCAGGAAGGAAAGAAATAGGTAAATAAATACAGCTAGAAGAAGGGATGAGGGGGACGAAATAGGTAAATAAATACAGCTAGAAGAAAGGAGGAGGGGAACAAATAGGTAAATTAATACAGCTAGAAGAAGGGAGGAGGGGAACAAATAGGTAAATAATTACCGCTAGGAGAATGAGGAGGGGGAGGAAATAGTTGAATAAATACAGCTAGGAGGGAGGAGGGGGAGGAAATAGGTAAATAAATACAGCTAGGAGGGAGGTGTGGGAGGAAATAGGTAAATAAATACAGGTAGCAGAAGGGAGGAGGGGGAGGAAATAGGTAAATATAAACAGCTAGAAGAAGGGAGGAGGGGGAACAAATAGGTAAATAAATACAGCTAGGAGAATGGAGGAGGGGGAGGAAATAGGTAAATAAATACAGCTAGAAGAAGGGAGGAGGGGGAGGAAATTGGTAAATAAATACAGCTAGAAGAAAGAAGGAGGGGGAACAAATCGGTAAATAAATACAGCTAGAAGAATGCAGGAAGGAAATAAATAGGTAAATAAATACAGCTAGAAGAAGGGAGGAGGGGGAACAAATAGGTAAATAAATACAGCTAGAAGAAGGGAGGAGGGGAACAAGGAGGTAAATAAATACAGCTAGAAGAAGGGAGGAGGGGGAGGAAATAGGTAAATAAATACAGCTAGAAGACGGGAGGAGAGGGAACAAATAGGTAAATAAATACAGCTAGAAGAATGCAGGAAGGAAATAAATAGGTAAATAAATACAGCTACAAGAAGGGAGGAGAAGGAGGAGGAAATAGGTAAATAAATACAGCTAGAAGAAAGGAGGAGGGGAACAAATAGGTAAATAAATACAGTTAGAAGAAGGGAGGAGGGGGAACAAATAGGTAAATAAATACAGCTAGAAGAAGGGAGGAGGGGGAAGAAATAGGTAAAAAAATTCCGGCTAGAAGAAGGGAAGGAGGGAGAACAAATCGGTGAATAAATACAGCTAGAAGAATGCAGGAAGGAAATAAATAGGTAAATAAATACAGCTAGAAGAAGGGATGAGAAGGAGGAAATAGGTAAATAAATACAGCTAAAAGAAGGGAGGAGGGGGAGGAAATAGGTAAATAAATACAGCTAGAAGAAGGGAGGAGGGGAACAAATAGGTAAATACATACAGCTAGGAGAATGGAGGAGGGGGAGGAAATCGGTAAATATATACAGCTCGAAGAAGGGAGGAGTGGGAGGAAATTGGTAAATAAATACAGCTAGGAGATTGGAGGAGGGGGAGGAAATGGGTAAATAAATACAGCTAGAAGAAGGGAGGAGTGGGAACAAATAGGTAAATAAATACAGCTAGGAGAACGGAGGAGGGGGAAGATAAATAAATACAGCTAGAAGGAGGGAGGAGGGCGAGGAAATAGGTAAATAAGTACAGCTAGAAGAAGGGAGGAGGGGAGGAAATAGGTAAATAAATACAGCTAGAAGAAGGGAGGAGAAGGAGGAAATAGGTAAATAATTACAGCTAGAAGAATGCAAGCAGGAAATAAATGCATAAATAAATACAGCTAGAAGAAGGGAGGAGGGGGAGTTAATAGGTAAATAAATACAGCTAGAAGAAGGGAGGAGGGGGAGGAAATAGGTAAATAAATAAAGCTAGAAGAAGGGAGGAGGGGGAGGAATACAGCTAGAAGAAAGGAGGAGGGGAGGTAATAGGTCAATAAATACAGCTAGAGGAGGGGAGGAGGGGGTACAAATAGGTAAATAAATACAGTTAGAAGAAGGGAGGAGTGGGAACAAATAGGTAAATAAATACAGCTAGGAGAAGGGAGGAGGGGGAGGAAATAGATAAATTAATACTGCTAGAAGAAGGGAGGAGGGGAACAAATAGGTAAATAATTACCGCTAGGAGAATGAGGAGGGGGAGGAAATAGTTAAATAAATACAGCTAGGAGGGAGGAGGGGGAGGAAATAGGTAAATAAATACAGCTAGAGGAGGGGGAGGAAATTAGTAAATAAATAAAGCTAGAAGAAGGGAGGAGGGGGAGGAAATAGGTAAATAAATACAGCTAGAAGAAGGGAGGAGGGGAACAAATAGGTAAATAAATACAGCTAGAAGAAGGGAGGAGGGGAACAAGGAGGTAAATAAATACAGCTAGAAGAAGGGAGGAGGGGGAGGAAATAGGTAAATAAATACAGCTAGAAGACGGGAGGAGAGGGAACAAATAGGTAAATAAATACAGCTAGAAGAATGCAGGAAGGAAATAAATAGGTAAATAAATACAGCTACAAGAAGGGAGGAGAAGGAGGAGGAAATAGGTAAATAAATACAGCTAGAAGAAAGGAGGAGGGGAACAAATAGGTAAATAAATACAGTTAGAAGAAGGGAGGAGGGGGAACAAATAGGTAAATAAATACAGCTAGAAGAAGGGAGGAGGGGGAAGAAATAGGTAAAAAAATTCCGGCTAGAAGAAGGGAGGAGGGAGAACAAATCGGTGAATAAATACAGCTAGAAGAATGCAGGAAGGAAATAAATAGGTAAATAAATACAGCTAGAAGAAGGGATGAGAAGGAGGAAATAGGTAAATAAATACAGCTAAAAGAAGGGAGGAGGGGGAGGAAATAGGTAAATAAATACAGCTAGAAGAAGGGAGGAGGGGAACAAATAGGTAAATACATACAGCTAGGAGAATGGAGGAGGGGGAGGAAATCGGTAAATATATACAGCTCGAAGAAGGGAGGAGTGGGAGGAAATTGGTAAATAAATACAGCTAGGAGATTGGAGGAGGGGGAGGAAATGGGTAAATAAATACAGCTAGAAGAAGGGAGGAGTGGGAACAAATAGGTAAATAAATACAGCTAGGAGAACGGAGGAGGGGGAAGATAAATAAATACAGCTAGAAGGAGGGAGGAGGGCGAGGAAATAGGTAAATAAGTACAGCTAGAAGAAGGGAGGAGGGGAGGAAATAGGTAAATAAATACAGCTAGAAGAAGGGAGGAGAAGGAGGAAATAGGTAAATAATTACAGCTAGAAGAATGCAAGCAGGAAATAAATGCATAAATAAATACAGCTAGAAGAAGGGAGGAGGGGGAGTTAATAGGTAAATAAATACAGCTAGAAGAAGGGAGGAGGGGGAGGAAATAGGTAAATAAATAAAGCTAGAAGAAGGGAGGAGGGGGAGGAATACAGCTAGAAGAAAGGAGGAGGGGAGGTAATAGGTCAATAAATACAGCTAGAGGAGGGGAGGAGGGGGTACAAATAGGTAAATAAATACAGTTAGAAGAAGGGAGGAGTGGGAACAAATAGGTAAATAAATACAGCTAGGAGAAGGGAGGAGGGGGAGGAAATAGATAAATTAATGCTGCTAGAAGAAGGGAGGAGGGGAACAAATAGGTAAATAATTACCGCTAGGAGAATGAGGAGGGGGAGGCAATAGTTAAATAAATACAGCTAGGAGGGAGGAGGGGGAGGAAATAGGTAAATAAATACAGCTAGAGGAGGGGGAGGAAATTAGTAAATAAATAAAGCTAGAAGAAGGGAGGAGGGGGAGGAAATAGGTAAATAAATAAAGCTAGAAGAAGGGAGGAGGGGGAGGAATACAGCTAGAAGAAAGGAGGAGGGGAGGTAATAGGTCAATAAATACAGCTAGAGGAGGGGAGGAGGGGGTACAAATAGGTAAATAAATACAGTTAGAAGAAGGGAGGAGTGGGAACAAATAGGTAAATAAATACAGCTAGGAGAAGGGAGGAGGGGGAGGAAATAGATAAATTAATACTGCTAGAAGAAGGGAGGAGGGGAACAAATAGGTAAATAATTACCGCTAGGAGAATGAGGAGGGGGAGGAAATAGTTAAATAAATACAGCTAGGAGGGAGGAGGGGGAGGAAATAGGTAAATAAATACAGCTAGAGGAGGGGGAGGAAATTAGTAAATAAATAAAGCTAGAAGAAGGGAGGAGGGGGAGGAAATAGGTAAATAAATACAGCTAGAAGAAGGGAGGAGGGGAACAAATAGGTAAATAAATACAGCTAGAAGAAGGGAGGAGGGGGAAGAAGAGGGGGAAGAAATAGGTAAATAAATACAGGTATAAGAAGGGAGGAGGGGGAACAAATAGGTAAATAAATACAGGTAGAAGAAAGGAGGAGGGGGAGTAAATAGGTAAATAAATACAGCTAGAAGAAGGGAGGAGGGGGAGGAAATAGGTAAATAAATACAGCTAGGAGATTGGAGGAGGGGGAGGAAATAGGTAAATAAATACAGCTAGAAGAAGGGAGGAGGGGAACAAATAGGTAAATAAATACATCTACAAGAAGGGAAGAGAAGGAGGAAATAGGTAAATAAATACAGCTAGAAGAAAGGAGGAGGGGAACAAATAGGTAAATAAATGCAGCTAGAAGAAGGGAGGAGTGGGAACAAATAGGTAAATAATAACAGCTAAAAGGAGGGAGGAAATAGGTAAATACATACAGCTAGAAGAAGGGAGGAGGGGAACAAATAGGTAAATACATACAGCTAGGAGAATGGAGGAGGGGGAGGAAATCGGTAAATATATACAGCTCGAAGAAGGGAGGAGTGGGAGGAAATTGGTAAATAAATACAGCTAGGAGATTGGAGGAGGGGGAGGAAATGGGTAAATAAATACAGCTAGAAGAAGGGAGGAGTGGGAACAAATAGGTAAATAAATACAGCTAGGAGAACGGAGGAGGGGGAAGATAAATAAATACAGCTAGAAGGAGGGAGGAGGGCGAGGAAATAGGTAAATAAGTACAGCTAGGAGGGAGGAGGGGGAGGAAATAGGTAAATAAATACAGCTAGGAGGGAGGTGTGGGAGGAAATAGGTAAATAAATACAGGTAGCAGAAGGGAGGAGGGGGAGGAAATAGGTAAATATAAACAGCTAGAAGAAGGGAGGAGGGGGAACAAATAGGTAAATAAATACAGCTAGGAGAATGGAGGAGGGGGAGGAAATAGGTAAATAAATACAGCTAGAAGAAGGGAGGAGGGGGAGGAAATTGGTAAATAAATACAGCTAGAAGAAAGAAGGAGGGGGAACAAATCGGTAAATAAATACAGCTAGAAGAATGCAGGAAGGAAATAAATAGGTAAATAAATACAGCTAGAAGAAGGGAGGAGGGGGAACAAATAGGTAAATAAATACAGCTAGAAGAAGGGAGGAGGGGAACAAGGAGGTAAATAAATACAGCTAGAAGAAGGGAGGAGGGTTAGGAAATAGGTAAATAAATACAGCTAGAAGACGGGAGGAGAGGGAACAAATAGGTAAATAAATACAGCTAGAAGAATGCAGGAAGGAAATAAATAGGTAAATAAATACAGCTACAAGAAGGGAGGAGAAGGAGGAGGAAATAGGTAAATAAATACAGCTAGAAGAAAGGAGGAGGGGAACAAATAGGTAAATAAATACAGTTAGAAGAAGGGAGGAGGGGGAACAAATAGGTAAATAAATACAGCTAGAAGAAGGGAGGAGGGGGAAGAAATAGGTAAAAAAATTCCGGCTAGAAGAAGGGAGGAGGGAGAACAAATCGGTGAATAAATACAGCTAGAAGAATGCAGGAAGGAAATAAATAGGTAAATAAATACAGCTAGAAGAAGGGATGAGAAGGAGGAAATAGGTAAATAAATACAGCTAAAAGAAGGGAGGAGGGGGAGGAAATAGATAAATAAATACAGCTAGAAGAAGGGAGGAGGGGAACAAATCGGTAAATAAATACAGCTAGAAGAAGGGAGGAGGGGGAAGAAATAGTTAAATAAATACAGCTAGAAGAAGGGAGGAGGGGAACAAATAGGTAAATAAATACATCTACAAGAAGGGAGGAGAAGGAGGAAATAGGTAAATAAATACAGCTAGAAGAAAGGAGGAGGGGAACAAATAGGTAAATAAATGCAGCTAGAAGAAGGGAGGAGTGGGAACAAATAGGTAAATAAATACAGCTAAAAGAAGGGAGGAGGGGGAGGAAATAGGTAAATAAATACAGCTAGAAGAAGGGAGGAGGGGAACAAATAGGTAAATACATACAGCTAGGAGAATGGAGGAGGGGGAGGAAATCGGTAAATATATACAGCTCGAAGAAGGGAGGAGTGGGAGGAAATTGGTAAATAAATACAGCTAGGAGATTGGAGGAGGGGGAGGAAATGGGTAAATAAATACAGCTAGAAGAAGGGAGGAGTGGGAACAAATAGGTAAATAAATACAGCTAGGAGAACGGAGGAGGGGGAAGATAAATAAATACAGCTAGAAGGAGGGAGGAGGGCGAGGAAATAGGTAAATAAGTACAGCTAGAAGAAGGGAGGAGGGGAGGAAATAGGTAAATAAATACAGCTAGAAGAAGGGAGGAGAAGGAGGAAATAGGTAAATAATTACAGCTAGAAGAATGCAAGCAGGAAATAAATGCATAAATAAATACAGCTAGAAGAAGGGAGGAGGGGGAGTTAATAGGTAAATAAATACAGCTAGAAGAAGGGAGGAGGGGGAGGAAATAGGTAAATAAATAAAGCTAGAAGAAGGGAGGAGGGGGAGGAATACAGCTAGAAGAAAGGAGGAGGGGAGGTAATAGGTCAATAAATACAGCTAGAGGAGGGGAGGAGGGGGTACAAATAGGTAAATAAATACAGTTAGAAGAAGGGAGGAGTGGGAACAAATAGGTAAATAAATACAGCTAGGAGAAGGGAGGAGGGGGAGGAAATAGATAAATTAATACTGCTAGAAGAAGGGAGGAGGGGAACAAATAGGTAAATAATTACCGCTAGGAGAATGAGGAGGGGGAGGAAATAGTTAAATAAATACAGCTAGGAGGGAGGAGGGGGAGGAAATAGGTAAATAAATACAGCTAGAGGAGGGGGAGGAAATTAGTAAATAAATAAAGCTAGAAGAAGGGAGGAGGGGGAGGAAATAGGTAAATAAATACAGCTAGAAGAAGGGAGGAGGGGAACAAATAGGTAAATAAATACAGCTAGAAGAAGGGAGGAGGGGGAAGAAGAGGGGGAAGAAATAGGTAAATAAATACAGGTATAAGAAGGGAGGAGGGGGAACAAATAGGTAAATAAATACAGGTAGAAGAAAGGAGGAGGGGGAGGAAATAGGTAAATAAATACAGCTAGAAGAAGGGAGGAGGGGGAGGAAATAGGTAAATAAATACAGCTAGGAGATTGGAGGAGGGGGAGGAAATAGGTAAATAAATACAGCTAGAAGAAGGGAGGAGGGGAACAAATAGGTAAATAAATACATCTACAAGAAGGGAGGAGAAGGAGGAAATAGGTAAATAAATACAGCTAGAAGAAAGGAGGAGGGGAACAAATAGGTAAATAAATGCAGCTAGAAGAAGGGAGGAGTGGGAACAAATATGTAAATAAATACAGCTAGGTGAATGGAGGAGGGGGAGGAAATTGGTAAATAAATACAGCTACAAGAAGGGAGGATAAGGAGGAATAGGTAAATAAATACAGCTAGAAGAAAGGAGGAGGGGAACAAATAGGTAAATAAATACAGCTAGAAGAAGGGAGGAGGGGGAACAAATACGTAAATAAATACAGCTAGAAGAAGGGAGGAGGGGAACAAATAGGTAAATAAATACATCTACAAGAAGGGAGGAGAAGGAGGAAATAGGTAAATAAATACAGCTAGAAGAAAGGAGGAGGGGAACAAATAGGTAAATAAATGCAGCTAGAAGAAGGGAGGAGTGGGAACAAATAGGTAAATAAATACAGCTAGGAGAATGGAGGAGGGGGAGGAAATATGTAAATAAATACAGCTAGGTGAATGGAGGAGGGGGAGGAAATTGGTAAATAAATACAGCTACAAGAAGGGAGGATAAGGAGGAATAGGTAAATAAATACAACTATAAGAAGGGAGGAGAAGGAGGAAATACGTAAATAAATACAGCTAGAAGAAAGGAGGAGGGGAACAAATAGGTAAATAAATACAGCTAGAAGAAAGGAGGAGGGGGAAGAAATAGGTAAATAAATACAGCTAGAAGAAGGGAGGAGGGGAACAAATAGGTAAATAAATACATCTACAAGAAGGGAGGAGAAGGAGGAAATAGGTAAATAAATACAGCTAGAAGAAAGGAGGAGGGGAACAAATAGGTAAATAAATGCAGCTAGAAGAAGGGAGGAGTGGGAACAAATAGGTAAATAAATACAGCTAGGAGAATGGAGGAGGGGGAGGAAATATGTAAATAAATACAGCTAGGTGAATGGAGGAGGGGGAGGAAATTGGTAAATAAATACAGCTACAAGAAGGGAGGATAAGGAGGAATAGGTAAATAAATACAGCTAGAAGAAAGGAGGAGGGGAACAAATAGGTAAATAAATACAGCTAGAAGAAGGGAGGAGGGGGAACAAATACGTAAATAAATACAGCTAGAAGAAGGGAGGAGGGGAACAAATAGGTAAATAAATAAATCTACAAGAAGGGATGAGAAGGAGGAAATAGGTAAATAAATACAGCTAGAAGAAAGGAGGAGGGGAACAAATAGGTAAATAAATGCAGCTAGAAGAAGGGAGGAGTGGGAACAAATAGGTAAATAAATATAGCTAGGAGAATGGAGGAGGGGGAGGAAATATGTAAATAAATACAGCTAGGTGAATGGAGGAGGGGGAGGAAATTGGTAAATAAATACAGCTACAAGAAGGGAGGATAAGGAGGAATAGGTAAATAAATACTGCTAGAAGAAGGGAGGAGGGGGAACAAATACGTAAATAAATACAGCTAGAAGAAGGGATGAGGGGGAAGAAATAGGTAAAAAATTCAGTCTAGAAGAAGGGAGGAGGGAGAACAAATCGGTGAATAAATACAGCCAGAAGAATGCAGGAAGGAAATAAATAGGTAAATAAATACAGCTAGAAGAAGGGAGGAGGGGGACGAAATAGGTGAATAAATACAGCTAGAAGAAGGGAGGAGGGGAACAAATAGGTAAATAAATACAACTATAAGAAGGGAGGAGAAGGAGGAAATACGTAAATAAATACAGCTAGAAGAAAGGAGGAGGGGAACAAATAGGTAAATAAATACAGCTAGAAGAAGGGAGGAGGGGGAACAAATACGTAAATAAATACAGCTAGAAGAAGGGAGGAGGGGGACGAAATAGGTGAATAAATACAGCTAGAAGAAGGGAGGAGGGGAACAAATAGGTAAATAAATACAACTATAAGAAGGGAGGAGAAGGAGGAAATAGGTAAATAAATACAGCTAGAAGAAAGGAGGAGGGGAACAAATAGGTAAATAAATGAAGCTAGGAGAAAGGAGGAGGGGGAGGAAATATGTAAATAAATACAGCTAGGTGAATGGAGGAGGGGGAGGAAATTGGTAAATATATACAGCTCGAAGATGGGAGGAGTGGGAGGAAATTGGTAAATAAATACAGCTAGGAGATTGGAGGAGGGGGAGGAAATAGGTAAATAAATACAGCTAGAAGAAGGGAGGAGTGGGAACAAATAGGTAAATAAATACAGCTAGGAGAAGGGAGGAGGGGGAAGAAATAGATAAATAAATACAGCTAGAAGGAGGGAGAAGGGCGAGGAAATAGGTAAATAAGTACAGCTAGAAGAAGGGAGGAGGGGAGGAAATAGGTAAATAAACACAGCTAGAAGAAGGGAGGAGAAGGAGGAAATAGGTAAATAATTACAGCTAGAAGAATGCAAGAAGGAAATAAATGCGTAAATAAATACAGGTAGAAGAAGGGAGGATGGGGAACAAATAGGTAAATAAATACAGTTAGAAGAAAGGAGAAGGGGGAGGAAATAGGTAAATAAATACAGCTAGAAGAAGGGAGGAGGGGGAGGAAATAAGTAAATAAATACAGCTAGGAGATTGGAGGAGGGGGAGGAAATAGGTAAATAAATACAGCTAGAAGAAGGGAGGAGAGGGAACAAATAGGTAAATAAATACAGCTAGAAGAATGCAGGAAGGAAATAAATAGGTAAATAAATACAGCTAGAAGAAGGGAGGAGGGGGAATAAATAGGTAAATAAATACAGCTAGAAGAAGGGAGGAGGGGAACAAATAGGTGTATAAATACAGCTAGAAGAAGGGAGGAGGGGGAACAAATCGGTAAATAAATACAGCTAGAAGAATGCAGGAAGGAAATAAATAGGTAAATAAATAAAGCTAGAAGAAGGGAGGAGGGGGAAGAAATAGGTAAATAAATACAGCTAGAAGAATGCAGGAAGGAAATAAATAGGTAAATAAATACAGCTAGAAGAAGGGAGGAGGGGGAAGAAATAGGTAAATAAATACAGCTAGAAGAAGGGAGGAGGGGAACAAATAGGTATATAAATACAGCTAGAAGAAGGGAGGAGGGGGATCAAATCGGTAAATAAATACAGCTAGAAGAATGCAGGAAGGAAATAAATAGGTAAATAAATACAGCTGGAAGAAGGGAGGAGGGGGAAGAAATAGGTAAATAAATACAGCTAGAAGAATGCAGGAAGGAAATAAATAGGTAAATAAATACAGCTAGAAGAAGGGAGGAGGGGAACACATAGGTAAATAAATACAGCACCAAGAAGGGAGGAGAAGGAGGAAATAGGTAAATAAATACAGCTAGAAGAATGCAGGAAGGAAATAAATAGGTAAATAAATACAGCTAGAAGAATGTAGGAAGGAAATAAATAGGTAAATAAATACAGCTAGAAGAAGGGAGGAGAGGAACAAATAGGTAAATAAATACAGCACCAAGAAGGGAGGAGAAGGAGGAAATAGGTAAATAAATACAGCTAGAAGAAGGGAGGAGGGAGAACAAATCGGTGAATAAATACAGCTAGAAGAATGCAGGAAGGAAATAAATAGGTAAATAAATACAGCTAGAAGAAGGGAGGAGGGGGACGAAATAGGTAAATAAATACAGCTAGAAGAAGGGAGGAGGGGAAAAAATAGGTAAATAAATACAGCTATAAGAAGGGAGGAGAAGGAGGAAATAGGTAAATAAATACAGCTAGAAGAAAGGAGGAGGGGAACAAATAGGTAAATAAATACAGCTAGAAGAAGGGAGGAGGGGGAACAAGTAGGTAAATAAATACAGCTAAAAGAAGGGAGGAGGGAGAGGAAATAGGTAAATAAATACAGCTAGAAGAAGGGAGGAGGGGAACAAATCGGTAAATAAATACAGCTAGAAGAAGGGAGGAGGGGGACGAAATAGGTAAATAAATACAGCTAGAAGAAGGGAGGAGGGGAACAAATAGGTAAATAAATACAGCTATAAGAAGGGAGGAGGGGGAACAAATACGTAAATAAATACAGCTAGAAGAAGGGAGGAGGGGGAAGAAATAGGTAAAACATTCTGTCTAGAAGAAGGGAGGAGGGAGAACAAATCGGTGAATAAATACAGCCAGAAGAATGCAGGAAGGAAATAAATAGGTAACTAAATACAGCTAGGAGAATTGAGGAGGGGGAGGAAATATGTAAATAAATACAGCTAGGTGAATGGAGGAGGGGGAGGAAATTGGTAAATAAATACAGCTACAAGAAGGGAGGATAAGGAGGAATAGGTAAATAAATACTGCTAGAAGAAGGGAGGAGGGAGAACAAATCGGTGAATAAATACAGCCAGAAGAATGCAGGAAGGAAATAAATAGGTAAATAAATACAGCTAGAAGAAGGGAGGAGGGGGACGAAATAGGTGAATAAATACAGCTAGAAGAAGGGAGGAGGGGAACAAATAGGTAAATAAATACAACTATAAGAAGGGAGGAGAAGGAGGAAATACGTAAATAAATACAGCTAGAAGAAAGGAGGAGGGGAACAAATAGGTAAATAAATACAGCTAGAAGAAAGGAGGAGGGGGAAGAAATAGGTAAATAAATACAGCTAGAAGAAGGGAGGAGGGGAACAAATAGGTAAATAAATACATCTACAAGAAGGGAGGAGAAGGAGGAAATAGGTAAATAAATACAGCTAGAAGAAAGGAGGAGGGGAACAAATAGGTAAATAAATGCAGCTAGAAGAAGGGAGGAGTGGGAACAAATAGGTAAATAAATACAGCTAGGAGAATGGAGGAGGGGGAGGAAATATGTAAATAAATACAGCTAGGTGAATGGAGGAGGGGGAGGAAATTGGTAAATAAATACAGCTACAAGAAGGGAGGATAAGGAGGAATAGGTAAATAAATACAGCTAGAAGAAAGGAGGAGGGGAACAAATAGGTAAATAAATACAGCTAGAAGAAGGGAGGAGGGGGAACAAATACGTAAATAAATACAGCTAGAAGAAGGGAGGAGGGGAACAAATAGGTAAATAAATACATCTACAAGAAGGGAGGAGAAGGAGGAAATAGGTAAATAAATACAGCTAGAAGAAAGGAGGAGGGGAACAAATAGGTAAATAAATGCAGCTAGAAGAAGGGAGGAGTGGGAACAAATAGGTAAATAAATACAGCTAGGAGAATGGAGGAGGGGGAGGAAATATGTAAATAAATACAGCTAGGTGAATGGAGGAGGGGGAGGATATTGGTAAATAAATACAGCTACAAGAAGGGAGGATAAGGAGGAATAGGTAAATAAATACAACTATAAGAAGGGAGGAGAAGGAGGAAATACGTAAATAAATACAGCTAGAAGAAAGGAGGAGGGGAACAAATAGGTAAATAAATACAGCTAGAAGAAAGGAGGAGGGGGAAGAAATAGGTAAATAAATACAGCTAGAAGAAGGGAGGAGGGGAACAAATAGGTAAATAAATACATCTACAATAAGGGAGGAGAAGGAGGAAATAGGTAAATAAATACAGCTAGAAGAAAGGAGGAGGGGAACAAATAGGTAAATAAATGGAGCTAGAAGAAGGGAGGAGTGGGAACAAATAGGTAAATAAATATAGCTAGGAGAATGGAGGAGGGGGAGGAAATATGTAAATAAATACAGCTAGGTGAATGGAGGAGGGGGAGGAAATTGGTAAATAAATACAGCTACAAGAAGGGAGGATAAGGAGGAATAGGTAAATAAATACAGCTAGAAGAAGGGAGGAGGGGGAACAAATACGTAAATAAATACAGCTAGAAGAAGGGATGAGGGGGAAGAAATAGGTAAAAAATTCAGTCTAGAAGAAGGGAGGAGGGAGAACAAATCGGTGAATAAATACAGCCAGAAGAATGCAGGAAGGAAATAAATAGGTAAATAAATACAGCTAGAAGAAGGGAGGAGGGGGACGAAATAGGTGAATAAATACAGTTAGAAGAAGGGAGGAGGGGAACAAATAGGTAAATAAATACAACTATAAGAAGGGAGGAGAAGGAGGAAATACGTAAATAAATACAGCTAGAAGAAAGGAGGAGGGGAACAAATAGGTAAATAAATACAGCTAGAAGAAAGGAGGAGGGGGAAGAAATAGGTAAATAAATACAGCTAGAAGAAGGGAGGAGGGGAACAAATAGGTAAATAAATACATCTACAAGAAGGGAGGAGAAGCAGGAAATAGGTAAATAAATACAGCTAGAAGAAAGGAGGAGGGGAACAAATAGGTAAATAAATGCAGCTAGAAGAAGGGAGGAGTGGGAACAAATATGTAAATAAATACAGCTAGGTGAATGGAGGAGGGGGAGGAAATTGGTAAATAAATACAGCTACAAGAAGGGAGGATAAGGAGGAATAGGTAAATAAATACAGCTAGAAGAAAGGAGGAGGGGAACAAATAGGTAAATAAATACAGCTAGAAGAAGGGAGGAGGGGGAACAAATACGTAAATAAATACAGCTAGAAGAAGGGAGGAGGGGAACAAATAGGTAAATAAATACATCTACAAGAAGGGAGGAGAAGGAGGAAATAGGTAAATAAATACAGCTAGAAGAAAGGAGGAGGGGAACAAATAGGTAAATAAATGCAGCTAGAAGAAGGGAGGAGTGGGAACAAATAGGTAAATAAATACAGCTAGGAGAATGGAGGAGGGGGAGGAAATATGTAAATAAATACAGCTAGGTGAATGGAGGAGGGGGAGGAAATTGGTAAATAAATACAGCTACAAGAAGGGAGGATAAGGAGGAATAGGTAAATAAATACAACTATAAGAAGGGAGGAGAAGGAGGAAATACGTAAATAAATACAGCTAGAAGAAAGGAGGAGGGGAACAAATAGGTAAATAAATACAGCTAGAAGAAAGGAGGAGGGGGAAGAAATAGGTAAATAAATACAGCTAGAAGAAGGGAGGAGGGGAACAAATAGGTAAATAAATACATCTACAAGAATGGAGGAGGGGGAGGAAATATGTAAATAAATACAGCTAGGTGAATGGAGGAGGGGGAGGAAATTGGTAAATAAATACAGCTACAAGAAGGGAGGATAAGGAGGAATAGGTAAATAAATACAGCTAGAAGAAAGGAGGAGGGGAACAAATAGGTAAATAAATACAGCTAGAAGAAGGGAGGAGGGGGAACAAATACGTAAATAAATACAGCTAGAAGAAGGGAGGAGGGGAACAAATAGGTAAATAAATAAATCTACAAGAAGGGATGAGAAGGAGGAAATAGGTAAATAAATACAGCTAGAAGAAAGGAGGAGGGGAACAAATAGGTAAATAAATGCAGCTAGAAGAAGGGAGGAGTGGGAACAAATAGGTAAATAAATATAGCTAGGAGAATGGAGGAGGGGGAGGAAATATGTAAATAAATACAGCTAGGTGAATGGAGGAGGGGGAGGAAATTGGTAAATAAATACAGCTACAAGAAGGGAGGATAAGGAGGAATAGGTAAATAAATACTGCTAGAAGAAGGGAGGAGGGGGAACAAATACGTAAATAAATACAGCTAGAAGAAGGGATGAGGGGGAAGAAATAGGTAAAAAATTCAGTCTAGAAGAAGGGAGGAGGGAGAACAAATCGGTGAATAAATACAGCCAGAAGAATGCAGGAAGGAAATAAATAGGTAAATAAATACAGCTAGAAGAAGGGAGGAGGGGGACGAAATAGGTGAATAAAT
Source organism: Coregonus lavaretus (assembly GCF_964263955.1). Taxonomy (NCBI): domain Eukaryota; kingdom Metazoa; phylum Chordata; class Actinopteri; order Salmoniformes; family Salmonidae; genus Coregonus; species Coregonus lavaretus. The sequence goes on along the minus strand of NW_028160387.1, from coordinate 126,234 downwards.
ACAGCTAGAAGAAGGGAGGAGGGGAACAAATAGGTAAATAAATACAACTATAAGAAGGGAGGAGAAGGAGGAAATACGTAAATAAATACAGCTAGAAGAAAGGAGGAGGGGAACAAATAGGTAAATAAATGCAGCTAGAAGAAGGGAGGAGTGGGAACAAATATGTAAATAAATACAGCTAGGTGAATGGAGGAGGGGGAGGAAATTGGTAAATAAATACAGCTACAAGAAGGGAGGATAAGGAGGAATAGGTAAATAAATACAGCTAGAAGAAAGGAGGAGGGGAACAAATAGGTAAATAAATACAGCTAGAAGAAGGGAGGAGGGGGAACAAATACGTAAATAAATACAGCTAGAAGAAGGGAGGAGGGGAACAAATAGGTAAATAAATACATCTACAAGAAGGGAGGAGAAGGAGGAAATAGGTAAATAAATACAGCTAGAAGAAAGGAGGAGGGGAACAAATAGGTAAATAAATGCAGCTAGAAGAAGGGAGGAGTGGGAACAAATAGGTAAATAAATACAGCTAGGAGAATGGAGGAGGGGGAGGAAATATGTAAATAAATACAGCTAGGTGAATGGAGGAGGGGGAGGAAATTGGTAAATAAATACAGCTACAAGAAGGGAGGATAAGGAGGAATAGGTAAATAAATACAACTATAAGAAGGGAGGAGAAGGAGGAAATACGTAAATAAATACAGCTAGAAGAAAGGAGGAGGGGAACAAATAGGTAAATAAATACAGCTAGAAGAAAGGAGGAGGGGGAAGAAATAGGTAAATAAATACAGCTAGAAGAAGGGAGGAGGGGAACAAATAGGTAAATAAATACATCTACAAGAATGGAGGAGGGGGAGGAAATATGTAAATAAATACAGCTAGGTGAATGGAGGAGGGGGAGGAAATTGGTAAATAAATACAGCTACAAGAAGGGAGGATAAGGAGGAATAGGTAAATAAATACAGCTAGAAGAAAGGAGGAGGGGAACAAATAGGTAAATAAATACAGCTAGAAGAAGGGAGGAGGGGGAACAAATACGTAAATAAATACAGCTAGAAGAAGGGAGGAGGGGAACAAATAGGTAAATAAATAAATCTACAAGAAGGGATGAGAAGGAGGAAATAGGTAAATAAATACAGCTAGAAGAAAGGAGGAGGGGAACAAATAGGTAAATAAATGCAGCTAGAAGAAGGGAGGAGTGGGAACAAATAGGTAAATAAATATAGCTAGGAGAATGGAGGAGGGGGAGGAAATATGTAAATAAATACAGCTAGGTGAATGGAGGAGGGGGAGGAAATTGGTAAATAAATACAGCTACAAGAAGGGAGGATAAGGAGGAATAGGTAAATAAATACTGCTAGAAGAAGGGAGGAGGGGGAACAAATACGTAAATAAATACAGCTAGAAGAAGGGATGAGGGGGAAGAAATAGGTAAAAAATTCAGTCTAGAAGAAGGGAGGAGAGAGAACAAATCGGTGAATAAATACAGCCAGAAGAATGCAGGAAGGAAATAAATAGGTAAATAAATACAGCTAGAAGAAGGGAGGAGGGGGACGAAATAGGTGAATAAATACAGCTAGAAGAAGGGAGGAGGGGAACAAATAGGTAAATAAATACAACTATAAGAAGGGAGGAGAAGGAGGAAATACGTAAATAAATACAGCTAGAAGAAAGGAGGAGGGGAACAAATAGGTAAATAAATACAGCTAGAAGAAGGGAGGAGGGGGAACAAATACGTAAATAAATACAGCTAGAAGAAGGGAGGAGGGGGACGAAATAGGTGAATAAATACAGCTAGAAGAAGGGAGGAGGGGAACAAATAGGTAAATAAATGAAGCTAGGAGAAAGGAGGAGGGGGAGGAAATATGTAAATAAATACAGCTAGGTGAATGGAGGAGGGGGAGGAAATTGGTAAATATATACAGCTCGAAGATGGGAGGAGTGGGAGGAAATTGGTAAATAAATACAGCTAGGAGATTGGAGGAGGGGGAGGAAATAGGTAAATAAATACAGCTAGAAGAAGGGAGGAGTGGGAACAAATAGGTAAATAAATACAGCTAGGAGAAGGGAGGAGGGGGAAGAAATAGATAAATAAATACAGCTAGAAGGAGGGAGAAGGGCGAGGAAATAGGTAAATAAGTACAGCTAGAAGAAGGGAGGAGGGGAGGAAATAGGTAAATAAACACAGCTAGAAGAAGGGAGGAGAAGGAGGAAATATGTAAATAATTACAGCTAGAAGAATGCAAGAAGGAAATAAATGCGTAAATAAATACAGGTAGAAGAAGGGAGGATGGGGAACAAATAGGTAAATAAATATAGTTAGAAGAAAGGAGGAGGGGGAGGAAATAGGTAAATAAATACAGCTAGAAGAAGGGAGGAGGGGGAGGAAATAGGTAAATAAATACAGCTAGGAGATTGGAGGAGGGGGAGGAAATAGGTAAATAAATACAGCTAGAAGAAGGGAGGAGTGGGAACAAATAGGTAAATAAATACAGCTAGAAGAATGCAGGAAGGAAATAAATAGGTAAATAAATACAGCTAGAAGAAGGGAGGAGGGGGAATAAATAGGTAAATAAATACAGCTAGAAGAAGGGAGGAGGGGAACAAATAGGTGTATAAATACAGCTAGAAGAAGGGAGGAGGGGGAACAAATCGGTAAATAAATACAGCTAGAAGAATGCAGGAAGGAAATAAATAGGTAAATAAATACAGCTAGAAGAAGGGAGGAGGGGGAAGAAATAGGTAAATAAATACAGCTAGAAGAATGCAGGAAGGAAATAAATAGGTAAATAAATACAGCTAGAAGAAGGGAGGAGGGGGAAGAAATAGGTAAATAAATACAGCTAGAAGAAGGGAGGAGGGGAACAAATAGGTATATAAATACAGCTAGAAGAAGGGAGGAGGGGGATCAAATCGGTAAATAAATACAGCTAGAAGAATGCAGGAAGGAAATAAATAGGTAAATAAATACAGCTGGAAGAAGGGAGGAGGGGGAAGAAATAGGTAAATAAATACAGCTAGAAGAATGCAGGAAGGAAATAAATAGGTAAATAAATACAGCTAGAAGAAGGGGAAGGGGAACAAATAGGTAAATAAATACAGCACCAAGAAGGGAGGAGAAGGAGGAAATAGGTAAATAAATACAGCTAGAAGAATGCAGGAAGGAAATAAATAGGTAAATAAATACAGCTAGAAGAATGCAGGAAGGAAATAAATAGGTAAATAAATACAGCTAGAAGAAGGGAGGAGAGGAACAAATAGGTAAATAAATACAGCACCAAGAAGGGAGGAGAAGGAGGAAATAGGTAAATAAATACAGCTAGAAGAAGGGAGGAGGGAGAACAAATCGGTGAATAAATACAGCTAGAAGAATGCAGGAAGGAAATAAATAGGTAAATAAATACAGCTAGAAGAAGGGAGGAGGGGGACGAAATAGGTAAATAAATACAGCTATAAGAAGGGAGGAGGGGGAACAAATACGTAAATAAATACAGCTAGAAGAAGGGAGGAGGGGGAAGAAATAGGTAAAACATTCTGTCTAGAAGAAGGGAGGAGGGAGAACAAATCGGTGAATAAATACAGCCAGAAGAATGCAGGAAGGAAATAAATAGGTAAATAAATACAGCTAGAAGAAGGGAGGAGGGGAACAAATAGGTAAATAAATACAACTATAAGAAGGGAGGAGAAGGAGGAAATACGTAAATAAATACAGCTAGAAGAAAGGAGGAGGGGAACAAATAGGTAAATAAATACAGCTAGAAGAAGGGAGGAGGGGGAACAAATACGTAAATAAATACAGCTAGAAGAAGGGAGGAGGGGGAAGAAATAGGTAAAAAATTCCGGCTAGAAGAAGGGAGGAGGGAGAACAAATCGGTGAATAAATACAGCTAGAAGAATGCAGGAAGGAAATAAATAGGTAAATAAATATAGCTAGAAGAAGGGAGGAGGGGGACGAAATAGGTAAATAAATACAGCTAGAAGAAGGGAGGAGGGGAACAAATAGGTAAATAAATACAACTATAAGAAGGGAGGAGAAGGAGGAAATAGGTAAATAAATACAGCTAGAAGAAAGGAGGAGGGGAACAAATAGGTAAATAAATGAAGCTAGGAGAAAGGAGGAGGGGGAGGAAATATGTAAATAAATACAGCTAGGTGAATAGAGGAGGGGGAGGAAATTGGTAAATATATACAGCTCGAAGATGGGAGGAGGGGAACAAATAGGTAAATAAATACAGCTAGAAGAAGGGAGGAGGGGGAAGAAATAGATAAATAAATACAGCTAGAAGGAGGGAGAAGGGCGAGGAAATAGGTAAATAAGTACAGCTAGTAGAAGGGAGGAGGGGAGGAAATAGGTAAATAAATACAGCTAGAAGAAGGGAGGAGAAGGAGGAAATAGGTAAATAATTACAGCTAGAAGAATGCAAGAAGGAAATAAATGCGTAAATAAATACAGCTAGAAGAAGGGAGGAGGGGGAAGAAATAGGTAAATAAATACAGGTAGAAGAAGGGAGGATGGGGAACAAATAGGTAAATAAATACAGCTAGAAGAAGGGAGGAGGGGGAACAAATCGGTAAATAAATACAGCTAGAAGAATGCAGGAAGGAAATAAATAGGTAAATAAATATAGCTAGAAGAAGGGAGGAGGGGAACAAATAGGTAAATAAATGCAGCTAGAAGAAGGGAGGAGAAGGAGGAAATACGTAAATAAATACAGCTAGAAGAAAGGAGGAGGGGAACAAATAGGTAAATAAATACAGCTAGAAGAAGGGAGGAGGGGGAACAAATACGTAAATAAATACAGCTAGAAGAAGGGAGGAGGGGGACGAAATAGGTGAATAAATACAGCTAGAAGAAGGGAGGAGGGGAACAAATAGGTAAATAAATACAACTATAAGAAGGGAGGAGAAGGAGGAAATAGGTAAATAAATACAGCTAGAAGAAAGGAGGAGGGGAACAAATAGGTAAATAAATGAAGCTAGGAGAAAGGAGGAGGGGGAGGAAATATGTAAATAAATACAGCTAGGTGAATGGAGGAGGAGGAGGAAATTGGTAAATATATACAGCTCGAAGATGGGAGGAGTGGGAGGAAATTGGTAAATAAATACAGCTAGGAGATTGGAGGAGGGGGAGGAAATAGGTAAATAAATACAGCTAGAAGAAGGGAGGAGTGGGAAAAAATAGGTAAATAAATACAGCTAGGAGAAGGGAGGAGGGGGAAGAAATAGATAAATAAATACAGCTAGAAGGAGGGAGAAGGGCGAGGAAATAGGTAAATAAGTACAGCTAGAAGAAGGGAGGAGGGGAGGAAATAGGTAAATAAGCACAGCTAGAAGAATGCAAGAAGGAAATAAATGCGTAAATAAATACAGCTATAAGAAGGGAGGAGGGGGAAGAAATAGGTAAATAAATACAGGTAGAAGAAGGGAGGATGGGGAACAAATAGGTAAATAAATACAGTTAGAAGAAAGGAGGAGGGGGAGGAAATAGGTAAATAAATACAGCTAGAAGAAGGGAGGAGGGGGAGGAAATAGGTAAATAAATACAGCTAGGAGATTGGAGGAGGGGGAGGAAATAGGTAAATAAATACAGCTAGAAGAAGGGAGGAGTGGGAACAAATAGGTAAATAAATACAGCTAGAAGAATGCAGGAAGGAAATAAATAGGTAAATAAATACAGCTAGAAGAAGGGAGGAGGGGGAATAAATAGGTAAATAAATACAGCTAGAAGAAGGGAGGAGGGGAACAAATAGGTATATAAATACAGCTAGAAGAAGGGAGGAGGGGGAACAAATCGGTAAATAAATACAGCTAGAAGAATGCAGGAAGGAAATAAATAGGTAAATAAATACAGCTAGAAGAAGGGAGGAGGGGGAAGAAATAGGTAAATAAATACAGCTAGAAGAATGCAGGAAGGAAATAAATAGGTAAATAAATACAGCTAGAAGAAGGGGAAGGGGAACAAATAGGTAAATAAATACAGCACCAAGAAGGGAGGAGAAGGAGGAAATAGGTAAATAAATACAGCTAGAAGAATGCAGGAAGGAAATAAATAGGTAAATAAATACAGCTAGAAGAATGCAGGAAGGAAATAAATAGGTAAATAAATACAGCTAGAAGAAGGGAGGAGAGGAACAAATAGGTAAATAAATACAGCACCAAGAAGGGAGGAGAAGGAGGAAATAGGTAAATAAATACAGCTAGAAGAAGGGAGGAGGGAGAACAAATCGGTGAATAAATACAGCTAGAAGAATGCAGGAAGGAAATAAATAGGTAAATAAATACAGCTAGAAGAAGGGAGGAGGGGGACGAAATAGGTAAATAAATACAGCTATAAGAAGGGAGGAGGGGGAACAAATACGTAAATAAATACAGCTAGAAGAAGGGAGGAGGGGGAAGAAATAGGTAAAACATTCTGTCTAGAAGAAGGGAGGAGGGAGAACAAATCGGTGAATAAATACAGCCAGAAGAATGCAGGAAGGAAATAAATAGGTAAATAAATACAGCTAGAAGAAGGGAGGAGGGGAACAAATAGGTAAATAAATACAACTATAAGAAGGGAGGAGAAGGAGGAAATACGTAAATAAATACAGCTAGAAGAAAGGAGGAGGGGAACAAATAGGTAAATAAATACAGCTAGAAGAAGGGAGGAGGGGGAACAAATACGTAAATAAATACAGCTAGAAGAAGGGAGGAGGGGGAAGAAATAGGTAAAAAATTCCGGCTAGAAGAAGGGAGGAGGGAGAACAAATCGGTGAATAAATACAGCTAGAAGAATGCAGGAAGGAAATAAATAGGTAAATAAATATAGCTAGAAGAAGGGAGGAGGGGGACGAAATAGGTAAATAAATACAGCTAGAAGAAGGGAGGAGGGGAACAAATAGGTAAATAAATACAACTATAAGAAGGGAGGAGAAGGAGGAAATAGGTAAATAAATACAGCTAGAAGAAAGGAGGAGGGGAACAAATAGGTAAATAAATGAAGCTAGGAGAAAGGAGGAGGGGGAGGAAATATGTAAATAAATACAGCTAGGTGAATAGAGGAGGGGGAGGAAATTGGTAAATATATACAGCTCGAAGATGGGAGGAGGGGAACAAATAGGTAAATAAATACAGCTAGAAGAAGGGAGGAGGGGGAAGAAATAGATAAATAAATACAGCTAGAAGGAGGGAGAAGGGCGAGGAAATAGGTAAATAAGTACAGCTAGTAGAAGGGAGGAGGGGAGGAAATAGGTAAATAAATACAGCTAGAAGAAGGGAGGAGAAGGAGGAAATAGGTAAATAATTACAGCTAGAAGAATGCAAGAAGGAAATAAATGCGTAAATAAATACAGCTAGAAGAAGGGAGGAGGGGGAAGAAATAGGTAAATAAATACAGGTAGAAGAAGGGAGGATGGGGAACAAATAGGTAAATAAATACAGCTAGAAGAAGGGAGGAGGGGGAACAAATCGGTAAATAAATACAGCTAGAAGAATGCAGGAAGGAAATAAATAGGTAAATAAATATAGCTAGAAGAAGGGAGGAGGGGAACAAATAGGTAAATAAATGCAGCTAGAAGAAGGGAGGAGAAGGAGGAAATACGTAAATAAATACAGCTAGAAGAAAGGAGGAGGGGAACAAATAGGTAAATAAATACAGCTAGAAGAAGGGAGGAGGGGGAACAAATACGTAAATAAATACAGCTAGAAGAAGGGAGGAGGGGGACGAAATAGGTGAATAAATACAGCTAGAAGAAGGGAGGAGGGGAACAAATAGGTAAATAAATACAACTATAAGAAGGGAGGAGAAGGAGGAAATAGGTAAATAAATACAGCTAGAAGAAAGGAGGAGGGGAACAAATAGGTAAATAAATGAAGCTAGGAGAAAGGAGGAGGGGGAGGAAATATGTAAATAAATACAGCTAGGTGAATGGAGGAGGAGGAGGAAATTGGTAAATATATACAGCTCGAAGATGGGAGGAGTGGGAGGAAATTGGTAAATAAATACAGCTAGGAGATTGGAGGAGGGGGAGGAAATAGGTAAATAAATACAGCTAGAAGAAGGGAGGAGTGGGAAAAAATAGGTAAATAAATACAGCTAGGAGAAGGGAGGAGGGGGAAGAAATAGATAAATAAATACAGCTAGAAGGAGGGAGAAGGGCGAGGAAATAGGTAAATAAGTACAGCTAGAAGAAGGGAGGAGGGGAGGAAATAGGTAAATAAGCACAGCTAGAAGAATGCAAGAAGGAAATAAATGCGTAAATAAATACAGCTATAAGAAGGGAGGAGGGGGAAGAAATAGGTAAATAAATACAGGTAGAAGAAGGGAGGATGGGGAACAAATAGGTAAATAAATACAGTTAGAAGAAAGGAGGAGGGGGAGGAAATAGGTAAATAAATACAGCTAGAAGAAGGGAGGAGGGGGAGGAAATAGGTAAATAAATACAGCTAGGAGATTGGAGGAGGGGGAGGAAATAGGTAAATAAATACAGCTAGAAGAAGGGAGGAGTGGGAACAAATAGGTAAATAAATACAGCTAGAAGAATGCAGGAAGGAAATAAATAGGTAAATAAATACAGCTAGAAGAAGGGAGGAGGGGGAATAAATAGGTAAATAAATACAGCTAGAAGAAGGGAGGAGGGGAACAAATAGGTATATAAATACAGCTAGAAGAAGGGAGGAGGGGGAACAAATCGGTAAATAAATACAGCTAGAAGAATGCAGGAAGGAAATAAATAGGTAAATAAATACAGCTAGAAGAAGGGAGGAGGGGGAAGAAATAGGTAAATAAATACAGCTAGAAGAATGCAGGAAGGAAATAAATAGGTAAATAAATACAGCTAGAAGAAGGGAGGAGGGGAACAAATAGGTATATAAATACAGCACCAAGAAGGGAGGAGAAGGAGGAAATAGGTAAATAAATACATCTAGAAGAAAGGAGGAGGCGAACAAATAGGTAAATAAATACAGCTAGAAGAATGCAGGAAGGAAATAAATAGGTAAATAAATACAGCTAGAAGAAGGGAGGAGGGGGAAGAAATAGGTAAATAAATACAGGTAGAAGAAGGGAGGATGGGGAACAAATAGGTAAATAAATACAGTTAGAAGAAAGGAGGAGGGGGAGGAAATAGGTAAATAAATACAGCTAGAAGAAGGGAGGAGGGGGAGGAAATAGGTAAATAAATACAGCTAGGAGATTGGAGGAGGGGGAGGAAATAGGTAAATAAATACAGCTAGAAGAAGGGAGGAGTGGGAACAAATAGGTAAATAAATACAGCTAGAAGAATGCAGGAAGGAAATAAATAGGTAAATAAATACAGCTAGAAGAAGGGAGGAGGGGGAATAAATAGGTAAATAAATACAGCTAGAAGAAGGGAGGAGGGGAACAAATAGGTATATAAATACAGCTAGAAGAAGGGAGGAGGGGGAACAAATCGGTAAATAAATACAGCTAGAAGAATGCAGGAAGGAAATAAATAGGTAAATAAATACAGCTAGAAGAAGGGAGGAGGGGGAAGAAATAGGTAAATAAATACAGCTAGAAGAATGCAGGAAGGAAATAAATAGGTAAATAAATACAGCTAGAAGAAGGGAGGAGGGGAACAAATAGGTATATAAATACAGCACCAAGAAGGGAGGAGAAGGAGGAAATAGGTAAATAAATACATCTAGAAGAAAGGAGGAGGCGAACAAATAGGTAAATAAATACAGCTAGAAGAATGCAGGAAGGAAATAAATAGGTAAATAAATACAGCTAGAAGAAGGGAGGAGGGGGAAGAAATAGGTAAATAAATACAGCTAGAAGAAGGGAGGAGGGGAACAAATAGGTATATAAATACAGCTAGAAGAAGGGAGGAGGGGGATCAAATCGGTAAATAAATACAGCTAGAAGAATGCAGGAAGGAAATAAATAGGTAAATAAATACAGCTGGAAGAAGGGAGGAGGGGGAAGAAATAGGTAAATAAATACAGCTAGAAGAATGCAGGAAGGAAATAAATAGGTAAATAAATACAGCTAGAAGAAGGGAGGAGGGGAACAAATAGGTAAATAAATACAGCACCAAGAAGGGAGGAGAAGGAGGAAATAGGTAAATAAATACAGCTAGAAGAATGCAGGAAGGAAATAAATAGGTAAATAAATACAGCTAGAAGAATGCAGGAAGGAAATAAATAGGTAAATAAATACAGCTAGAAGAAGGGAGGAGAGGAACAAATAGGTAAATAAATACAGCACCAAGAAGGGAGGAGAAGGAGGAAATAGGTAAAATATTCCGGCTAGAAGAAGGGAGGAGGGAGAACAAATCGGTGAATAAATACAGCTAGAAGAATGCAGGAAGGAAATAAATAGGTAAATAAATATAGCTAGAAGAAGGGAGGAGGGGGACGAAATAGGTAAATAAATACAGCTAGAAGAAGGGAGGAGGGGAACAAATAGGTAAATAAATACAACTATAAGAAGGGAGGAGAAGGAGGAAATAGGTAAATAAATACAGCTAGAAGAAAGGAGGAGGGGAACAAATAGGTAAATAAATGAAGCTAGGAGAAAGGAGGAGGGGGAGGAAATATGTAAATAAATACAGCTAGGTGAATAGAGGAGGGGGAGGAAATTGGTAAATATATACAGCTCGAAGATGGGAGGAGGGGAACAAATAGGTAAATAAATACAGCTAGAAGAAGGGAGGAGGGGGAAGAAATAGATAAATAAATACAGCTAGAAGGAGGGAGAAGGGCGAGGAAATAGGTAAATAAGTACAGCTAGTAGAAGGGAGGAGGGGAGGAAATAGGTAAATAAATACAGCTAGAAGAAGGGAGGAGAAGGAGGAAATAGGTAAATAATTACAGCTAGAAGAATGCAAGAAGGAAATAAATGCGTAAATAAATACAGCTAGAAGAAGGGAGGAGGGGGAAGAAATAGGTAAATAAATACAGGTAGAAGAAGGGAGGATGGGGAACAAATAGGTAAATAAATACAGCTAGAAGAATGCAGGAAGGAAATAAATAGGTAAATAAATACAGCTAGAAGAAGGGAGGAGGGGGAATAAATAGGTAAATAAATACAGCTAGAAGAAGGGAGGAGGGGAACAAATAGGTATATAAATACAGCTAGAAGAAGGGAGGAGGGGGAACAAATCGGTAAATAAATACAGCTAGAAGAATGCAGGAAGGAAATAAATAGGTAAATAAATACAGCTAGAAGAAGGGAGGAGGGGGAAGAAATAGGTAAATAAATACAGCTAGAAGAATGCAGGAAGGAAATAAATAGGTAAATAAATACAGCTAGAAGAAGGGAGGAGGGGAACAAATAGGTATATAAATACAGCACCAAGAAGGGAGGAGAAGGAGGAAATAGGTAAATAAATACATCTAGAAGAAAGGAGGAGGCGAACAAATAGGTAAATAAATACAGCTAGAAGAATGCAGGAAGGAAATAAATAGGTAAATAAATACAGCTAGAAGAAGGGAGGAGGGGGAAGAAATAGGTAAATAAATACAGGTAGAAGAAGGGAGGATGGGGAACAAATAGGTAAATAAATACAGTTAGAAGAAAGGAGGAGGGGGAGGAAATAGGTAAATAAATACAGCTAGAAGAAGGGAGGAGGGGGAGGAAATAGGTAAATAAATACAGCTAGGAGATTGGAGGAGGGGGAGGAAATAGGTAAATAAATACAGCTAGAAGAAGGGAGGAGTGGGAACAAATAGGTAAATAAATACAGCTAGAAGAATGCAGGAAGGAAATAAATAGGTAAATAAATACAGCTAGAAGAAGGGAGGAGGGGGAATAAATAGGTAAATAAATACAGCTAGAAGAAGGGAGGAGGGGAACAAATAGGTATATAAATACAGCTAGAAGAAGGGAGGAGGGGGAACAAATCGGTAAATAAATACAGCTAGAAGAATGCAGGAAGGAAATAAATAGGTAAATAAATACAGCTAGAAGAAGGGAGGAGGGGGAAGAAATAGGTAAATAAATACAGCTAGAAGAATGCAGGAAGGAAATAAATAGGTAAATAAATACAGCTAGAAGAAGGGAGGAGGGGAACAAATAGGTATATAAATACAGCACCAAGAAGGGAGGAGAAGGAGGAAATAGGTAAATAAATACATCTAGAAGAAAGGAGGAGGCGAACAAATAGGTAAATAAATACAGCTAGAAGAATGCAGGAAGGAAATAAATAGGTAAATAAATACAGCTAGAAGAAGGGAGGAGGGGGAAGAAATAGGTAAATAAATACAGCTAGAAGAAGGGAGGAGGGGAACAAATAGGTATATAAATACAGCTAGAAGAAGGGAGGAGGGGGATCAAATCGGTAAATAAATACAGCTAGAAGAATGCAGGAAGGAAATAAATAGGTAAATAAATACAGCTGGAAGAAGGGAGGAGGGGGAAGAAATAGGTAAATAAATACAGCTAGAAGAATGCAGGAAGGAAATAAATAGGTAAATAAATACAGCTAGAAGAAGGGAGGAGGGGAACAAATAGGTAAATAAATACAGCACCAAGAAGGGAGGAGAAGGAGGAAATAGGTAAATAAATACAGCTAGAAGAATGCAGGAAGGAAATAAATAGGTAAATAAATACAGCTAGAAGAATGCAGGAAGGAAATAAATAGGTAAATAAATACAGCTAGAAGAAGGGAGGAGAGGAACAAATAGGTAAATAAATACAGCACCAAGAAGGGAGGAGAAGGAGGAAATAGGTAAAATATTCCGGCTAGAAGAAGGGAGGAGGGAGAACAAATCGGTGAATAAATACAGCTAGAAGAATGCAGGAAGGAAATAAATAGGTAAATAAATATAGCTAGAAGAAGGGAGGAGGGGGACGAAATAGGTAAATAAATACAGCTAGAAGAAGGGAGGAGGGGAACAAATAGGTAAATAAATACAACTATAAGAAGGGAGGAGAAGGAGGAAATAGGTAAATAAATACAGCTAGAAGAAAGGAGGAGGGGAACAAATAGGTAAATAAATGAAGCTAGGAGAAAGGAGGAGGGGGAGGAAATATGTAAATAAATACAGCTAGGTGAATAGAGGAGGGGGAGGAAATTGGTAAATATATACAGCTCGAAGATGGGAGGAGGGGAACAAATAGGTAAATAAATACAGCTAGAAGAAGGGAGGAGGGGGAAGAAATAGATAAATAAATACAGCTAGAAGGAGGGAGAAGGGCGAGGAAATAGGTAAATAAGTACAGCTAGTAGAAGGGAGGAGGGGAGGAAATAGGTAAATAAATACAGCTAGAAGAAGGGAGGAGAAGGAGGAAATAGGTAAATAATTACAGCTAGAAGAATGCAAGAAGGAAATAAATGCGTAAATAAATACAGCTAGAAGAAGGGAGGAGGGGGAAGAAATAGGTAAATAAATACAGGTAGAAGAAGGGAGGATGGGGAACAAATAGGTAAATAAATACAGCTAGAAGAATGCAGGAAGGAAATAAATAGGTAAATAAATACAGCTAGAAGAATGCAGGAAGGAAATAAATAGGTAAATAAATACAGCTAGAAGAAGGGAGGAGGGGGAAGAAATAGGTAAATAAATACAGCTAGAAGAAGGGAGGAGGGGAACAAATAGGTATATAAATACAGCTAGAAGAAGGGAGGAGGGGGAACAAATCGGTAAATAAATAGAGCTAGAAGAATGCAGGAAGGAAATAAATAGTTAAATAAATACAGCTAGATGAAGGGAGGAGGGGGAAGAAATAGGTAAATAAATACAGCTAGAAGAATGCAGGACGGAAATAAATAGGTAAATAAATACAGCTAGAAGAAGGGAGGAGGGGGAAGAAATAGGTAAATAAATACAGCTAGAAGAAGGGAGGAGGGGAACAAATAGGTATATAAATACAGCTAGAAGAAGGGAGGAGGGGGAACAAATCGGTAAATAAATACAGCTAGAAGAATGCAGGAAGGAAATAAATAGGTAAATAAATACAGCTAGAAGAAGGGAGGAGGGGGAAGAAATAGGTAAATAAATACAGGTAGAAGAATGCAGGAAGGAAATAAATAGGTAAATAAATACAGCACCAAGAAGGGAGGAGAAGGAGGAAATAGGTAAATAAATACAGCTAGAAGAATGCAGGAAGGAAATAAATAGGTAAATAAATACAGCTAGAAGAATGCAGGAAGGAAATAAATAGGTAAATAAATACAGCTAGAAGAAGGGAGGAGGGGAACAAATAGGTAAATAAATACAGCACCAAGAAGGGAGGAGAAGGAGGAAATAGGTAAATAAATACAGCTAGAAGAAGGGAGGAGGGAGAACAAATCGGTGAATAAATACAGCTAGAAGAATGCAGGAAGGAAATAAATAGGTAAATAAATACAGCTAGAAGAAGGGAGGAGGGGGACGAAATAGGTAAATAAATACAGCTAGAAGAAGGGAGGAGGGGAACAAATAGGTAAATAAATACAGCTATAAGAAGGGAGGAGAAGGAGGAAATAGGTAAATAAATACAGCTAGAAGAAAGGAGGAGGGGAACAAATAGGTAAATAAATACAGCTAGAAGAAGGGAGGAGGGGGAACAAATAGGTAAATAAATACAGCTAAAAGAAGGGAGGAGGGGGAGGAAATAGGTAAATAAATACAGCTAGTAGAAGGGAGGAGGGGAACAAATCGGTAAATAAATACAGCTAGAAGAAGGGAGGAGGGGGAAGAAATAGGTAAATAAATACAGCTAGAAGAAGGGAGGAGGGGAACAAATAGGTAAATAAATACAGCTACAAGAAGGGAGGAGAAAGAGGAAATAGGTAAATAAATACAGCTAGAAGAAAGGAGGAGGGGAACAAATAGGTAAATAAATACAGCTAGAAGAAGGGAGGAGGGGGAACAAATACGTAAATAAATACAGCTAGAAGAAGGGAGGAGGGGGAAGAAATAGGTAAAAAATTCCGGCTAGAAGAAGGGAGGAGGGAGAACAAATCGGTGAATAAATACAGCTAGAAGAATGCAGGAAGGAAATAAATAGGTAAATAAATACAGCTAGAAGAAGGGAGGAGGGGAACAAATAGGTAAATAAATACAGCACCAAGAAGGGAGGAGAAGGAGGAAATAGGTAAATAAATACAGCTAGAAGAAGGGAGGAGGGAGAACAAATCGGTGAATAAATACAGCTAGAAGAATGCAGGAAGGAAATAAATAGGTAAATAAATACAGCTAGAAGAAGGGAGGAGGGGGACGAAATAGGTAAATAAATACAGCTAGAAGAAAGGAGGAGGGGAACAAATAGGTAAATAAATACAGCTATAAGAAGGGAGGAGAAGGAGGAAATAGGTAAATAAATACAGCTAGAAGAAAGGAGGAGGGGAACAAATAGGTAAATAAATACAGCTAGAAGAAGGGAGGAGGGGGAACAAATAGGTAAATAAATACAGCTAAAAGAAGGGAGGAGGGGGAGGAAATAGGTAAATAAATACAGCTAGTAGAAGGGAGGAGGGGAACAAATCGGTAAATAAATACAGCTAGAAGAAGGGAGGAGGGGGAAGAAATAGGTAAATAAATACAGCTAGAAGAAGGGAGGAGGGGAACAAATAGGTAAATAAATACAGCTACAAGAAGGGAGGAGAAAGAGGAAATAGGTAAATAAATACAGCTAGAAGAAAGGAGGAGGGGAACAAATAGGTAAATAAATACAGCTAGAAGAAGGGAGGAGGGGGAACAAATACGTAAATAAATACAGCTAGAAGAAGGGAGGAGGGGGAAGAAATAGGTAAAAAATTCCGGCTTGAAGAAGGGAGGAGGGAGAACAAATCGGTGAATAAATACAGCTAGAAGAATGCAGGAAGGAAATAAATAGGTAAATAAATACAGCTAGAAGAAGGGAGGAGGGGGACGAAATAGGTAAATAAATACAGCTAGAAGAAGGGAGGAGGGGAACAAATAGGTAAATAAATACAGCTATAAGAAGGGAGGAGAAGGAGGAAATAGGTAAATAAATACAGCTAGAAGAAAGGAGGAGGGGAACAAATAGGTAAATAAATACAGCTAGAAGAAGGGAGGAGGGGGAACAAATAGGTAAATAAATACAGCTATAAGAAGGGAGGAGAAGGAGGAAATAGGTAAATAAATACAGCTAGAAGAAGGGAGTAGGGGAACAAATCAGTAAATAAATACAGCTAGAAGAAGGGAGGAGGGGGAAGAAATAGGTAAATAAATACAGCTAGAAGAAGGGAGGAGGGGGAACAAATAGGTAAATAAATACAGCTAAAAGAAGGGAGGAGGGGGAGGAAATAGGTAAATAAATACAGCTAGAAGAAGGGAGGAGGGGAACAAATCGGTAAATAAATACAGCTAGAAGAAGGGAGGAGTGGGAGGAAATTGGTAAATAAATACAGCTAGGAGATTGGAGGATGGGGAGGAAATAGGTAAATAAATACAGCTAGGAGATTGGAGGATGGGGAGGAAATAGGTAAATAAATACAGCTAGGAGATTGGAGGAGGGGGAGGAAATAGGTAAATAAATACAGCTAGAAGAAGGGAGGAGGGGGAAGAAATAGGTAAATAAATACAGCTAAAAGAAGGGAGGAAGGGAACAAATAGGTATATAAATAAAGCTAGAAGAAGGGAGGAGGGGGAACAAATCGGTAAATAAATACAGCTAGAAGAATGCAGGAAGGAAATAAATAGGTAAATAAATACAGCTAGAAGAAGGGAGGAGGGGGAAGAAATAGGTAAATAAATACAGCTAGAAGAAGGGAGGAGGGGAACAAATAGATAAATAAATACAGCTACAAGAAGGGGGGAGAAGGAGGAAATAGGTAAATAAATACAGCTAGAAGAAAGGAGGAGGGGAACAAATAGGTAAATAAATACAGCTAGAAGAAGGGAGGAGGGGGAACAAATAGGTAAATAAATACAGCTAGAAGAAAGGAGGAGGGGAACAAATAGGTAAATAAATACAGCTAGAAGAAGGGAGGAGGGGGAACAAATACGTAAATAAATAGAGCTAGAAGAAGGGAGGAGGGGGAAGAAATAGTAAAAAAATACAGCTAGAAGAAGGGAGGAGTGGGAGGAAATTGGTAAATAAATACAGCTAGGAGATTGGAGGATGGGGAGGAAATAGGTAAATAAATACAGCTAGGAGAAGGGAGGAGGGGGAACAAATAGGTAAATAAATACAGGTAGAACAAAGGAGGAGGGGGAGGAAATAGGTAAATAAATACAGCTAGAAGAAGGGAGGATGGGGAGGAAATAGGTAAATAAATACAGTTAGAAGAAAGGAGGAGGGGGAGGAAATAGGTAAATAAATACAGCTAGAAGAAGGGAGGAGGGGGAGGAAATAGGTAAATAAATACAGCTAGGAGATTGGAGGAGGGGGAGGAAATAGGTAAATAAATACAGCTAGAAGAAGGGAGGAGTGGGAACAAATAGGTAAATAAATACAGCTAGAAGAATGCAGGAAGGAAATAAATAGGTAAATAAATACAGCTAGAAGAAGGGAGGAGGGGGAATAAATAGGTAAATAAATACAGCTAGAAGAAGGGAGGAGGGGAACAAATAGGTATATAAATACAGCTAGAAGAAGGGAGGAGGGGGAACAAATCGGTAAATAAATACAGCTAGAAGAATGCAGGAAGGAAATAAATAGGTAAATAAATACAGCTAGAAGAAGGGAGGAGGGGGAAGAAATAGGTAAATAAATACAGCTAGAAGAATGCAGGAAGGAAATAAATAGGTAAATAAATACAGCTAGAAGAAGGGAGGAGGGGAACAAATAGGTATATAAATACAGCACCAAGAAGGGAGGAGAAGGAGGAAATAGGTAAATAAATACATCTAGAAGAAAGGAGGAGGCGAACAAATAGGTAAATAAATACAGCTAGAAGAATGCAGGAAGGAAATAAATAGGTAAATAAATACAGCTAGAAGAAGGGAGGAGGGGGAAGAAATAGGTAAATAAATACAGCTAGAAGAAGGGAGGAGGGGAACAAATAGGTATATAAATACAGCTAGAAGAAGGGAGGAGGGGGATCAAATCGGTAAATAAATACAGCTAGAAGAATGCAGGAAGGAAATAAATAGGTAAATAAATACAGCTGGAAGAAGGGAGGAGGGGGAAGAAATAGGTAAATAAATACAGCTAGAAGAATGCAGGAAGGAAATAAATAGGTAAATAAATACAGCTAGAAGAAGGGAGGAGGGGAACAAATAGGTAAATAAATACAGCACCAAGAAGGGAGGAGAAGGAGGAAATAGGTAAATAAATACAGCTAGAAGAATGCAGGAAGGAAATAAATAGGTAAATAAATACAGCTAGAAGAATGCAGGAAGGAAATAAATAGGTAAATAAATACAGCTAGAAGAAGGGAGGAGAGGAACAAATAGGTAAATAAATACAGCACCAAGAAGGGAGGAGAAGGAGGAAATAGGTAAATAAATACAGCTAGAAGAAGGGAGGAGGGGAACAAATAGGTAAATAAATACAACTATAAGAAGGGAGGAGAAGGAGGAAATACGTAAATAAATACAGCTAGAAGAAAGGAGGAGGGGAACAAATAGGTAAATAAATACAGCTAGAAGAAGGGAGGAGGGGGAACAAATACGTAAATAAATACAGCTAGAAGAATGGAGGAGGGGGAAGAAATAGGTAAAATATTCCGGCTAGAAGAAGGGAGGAGGGAGAACAAATCGGTGAATAAATACAGCTAGAAGAATGCAGGAAGGAAATAAATAGGTAAATAAATATAGCTAGAAGAAGGGAGGAGGGGGACGAAATAGGTAAATAAATACAGCTAGAAGAAGGGAGGAGGGGAACAAATAGGTAAATAAATACAACTATAAGAAGGGAGGAGAAGGAGGAAATAGGTAAATAAATACAGCTAGAAGAAAGGAGGAGGGGAACAAATAGGTAAATAAATGAAGCTAGGAGAAAGGAGGAGGGGGAGGAAATATGTAAATAAATACAGCTAGGTGAATAGAGGAGGGGGAGGAAATTGGTAAATATATACAGCTCGAAGATGGGAGGAGGGGAACAAATAGGTAAATAAATACAGCTAGAAGAAGGGAGGAGGGGGAAGAAATAGATAAATAAATACAGCTAGAAGGAGGGAGAAGGGCGAGGAAATAGGTAAATAAGTACAGCTAGTAGAAGGGAGGAGGGGAGGAAATAGGTAAATAAATACAGCTAGAAGAAGGGAGGAGAAGGAGGAAATAGGTAAATAATTACAGCTAGAAGAATGCAAGAAGGAAATAAATGCGTAAATAAATACAGCTAGAAGAAGGGAGGAGGGGGAAGAAATAGGTAAATAAATACAGGTAGAAGAAGGGAGGATGGGGAACAAATAGGTAAATAAATACAGCTAGAAGAATGCAGGAAGGAAATAAATAGGTAAATATATACAGCTAGAAGAATGCAGGAAGGAAATAAATAGGTAAATAAATACAGCTAGAAGAAGGGAGGAGGGGGAAGAAATAGGTAAATAAATACAGCTAGAAGAAGGGAGGAGGGGAACAAATAGGTATATAAATACAGCTAGAAGAAGGGAGGAGGGGGAACAAATCGGTAAATAAATACAGCTAGAAGAATGCAGGAAGGAAATAAATAGTTAAATAAATACAGCTAGAAGAAGGGAGGAGGGGGAAGAAATAGGTAAATAAATACAGCTAGAAGAATGCAGGACGGAAATAAATAGGTAAATAAATACAGCTAGAAGAAGGGAGGAGGGGGAAGAAATAGGTAAATAAATACAGCTAGAAGAAGGGAGGAGGGGAACAAATAGGTATATAAATACAGCTAGAAGAAGGGAGGAGGGGGAACAAATCGGTAAATAAATACAGCTAGAAGAATGCAGGAAGGAAATAAATAGGTAAATAAATACAGCTAGAAGAAGGGAGGAGGGGGAAGAAATAGGTAAATAAATACAGGTAGAAGAATGCAGGAAGGAAATAAATAGGTAAATAAATACAGCACCAAGAAGGGAGGAGAAGGAGGAAATAGGTAAATAAATACAGCTAGAAGAATGCAGGAAGGAAATAAATAGGTAAATAAATACAGCTAGAAGAATGCAGGAAGGAAATAAATAGGTAAATAAATACAGCTAGAAGAAGGGAGGAGGGGAACAAATAGGTAAATAAATACAGCACCAAGAAGGGAGGAGAAGGAGGAAATAGGTAAATAAATACAGCTAGAAGAAGGGAGGAGGGAGAACAAATCGGTGAATAAATACAGCTAGAAGAATGCAGGAAGGAAATAAATAGGTAAATAAATACAGCTAGAAGAAGGGAGGAGGGGGACGAAATAGGTAAATAAATACAGCTAGAAGAAGGGAGGAGGGGAACAAATAGGTAAATAAATACAGCTATAAGAAGGGAGGAGAAGGAGGAAATAGGTAAATAAATACAGCTAGAAGAAAGGAGGAGGGGAACAAATAGGTAAATAAATACAGCTAGAAGAAGGGAGGAGGGGGAACAAATAGGTAAATAAATACAGCTAAAAGAAGGGAGGAGGGGGAGGAAATAGGTAAATAAATACAGCTAGTAGAAGGGAGGAGGGGAACAAATCGGTAAATAAATACAGCTAGAAGAAGGGAGGAGGGGGAAGAAATAGGTAAATAAATACAGCTAGAAGAAGGGAGGAGGGGAACAAATAGGTAAATAAATACAGCTACAAGAAGGGAGGAGAAAGAGGAAATAGGTAAATAAATACAGCTAGAAGAAAGGAGGAGGGGAACAAATAGGTAAATAAATACAGCTAGAAGAAGGGAGGAGGGGGAACAAATACGTAAATAAATACAGCTAGAAGAAGGGAGGAGGGGGAAGAAATAGGTAAAAAATTCCGGCTAGAAGAAGGGAGGAGGGAGAACAAATCGGTGAATAAATACAGCTAGAAGAATGCAGGAAGGAAATAAATAGGTAAATAAATACAGCTAGAAGAAGGGAGGAGGGGAACAAATAGGTAAATAAATACAGCACCAAGAAGGGAGGAGAAGGAGGAAATAGGTAAATAAATACAGCTAGAAGAAGGGAGGAGGGAGAACAAATCGGTGAATAAATACAGCTAGAAGAATGCAGGAAGGAAATAAATAGGTAAATAAATACAGCTAGAAGAAGGGAGGAGGGGGACGAAATAGGTAAATAAATACAGCTAGAAGAATGCAGGAAGGAAATAAATAGGTAAATAAATACAGCTAGAAGAAGGGAGGAGGGGGAATAAATAGGTAAATAAATACAGCTAGAAGAAGGGAGGAGGGGAACAAATAGGTATATAAATACAGCTAGAAGAAGGGAAGAGGGGGAACAAATCGGTAAATAAATACAGCTAGAAGAATGCAGGAAGGAAATAAATAGGTAAATAAATACAGCTAGAAGAAGGGAGGAGGGGGAAGAAATAGGTAAATAAATACAGCTAGAAGAATGCAGGAAGGAAATAAATAGGTAAATAAATACAGCTAGAAGAAGGGAGGAGGGGAACAAATAGGTATATAAATACAGCACCAAGAAGGGAGGAGAAGGAGGAAATAGGTAAATAAATACATCTAGAAGAAAGGAGGAGGCGAACAAATAGGTAAATAAATACAGCTAGAAGAATGCAGGAAGGAAATAAATAGGTAAATAAATACAGCTAGAAGAAGGGAGGAGGGGGAAGAAATAGGTAAATAAATACAGCTAGAAGAAGGGAGGAGGGGAACAAATAGGTATATAAATACAGCTAGAAGTAGGGAGGAGGGGGATCAAATCGGTAAATAAATACAGCTAGAAGAATGCAGGAAGGAAATAAATAGGTAAATAAATACAGCTGGAAGAAGGGAGGAGGGGGAAGAAATAGGTAAATAAATACAGCTAGAAGAATGCAGGAAGGAAATAAATAGGTAAATAAATACAGCTAGAAGAAGGGAGGAGGGGAACAAATAGGTAAATAAATACAGCACCAAGAAGGGAGGAGAAGGAGGAAATAGGTAAATAAATACAGCTAGAAGAATGCAGGAAGGAAATAAATAGGTAAATAAATACAGCTAGAAGAATGCAGGAAGGAAATAAATAGGTAAATAAATACAGCTAGAAGAAGGGAGGAGAGGAACAAATAGGTAAATAAATACAGCACCAAGAAGGGAGGAGAAGGAGGAAATAGGTAAATAAATACAGCTAGAAGAAGGGAGGAGGGGAACAAATAGGTAAATAAATACAACTATAAGAAGGGAGGAGAAGGAGGAAATACGTAAATAAATACAGCTAGAAGAAAGGAGGAGGGGAACAAATAGGTAAATAAATACAGCTAGAAGAAGGGAGGAGGGGGAACAAATAGGTAAATAAATACAGCTAGAAGAAAGGAGGAGGGGAACAAATAGGTAAATAAATACAGCTAGAAGAAGGGAGGAGGGGGAACAAATACGTAAATAAATAGAGCTAGAAGAAGGGAGGAGGGGGAAGAAATAGTAAAAAAATACAGCTAGAAGAAGGGAGGAGTGGGAGGAAATTGGTAAATAAATACAGCTAGGAGATTGGAGGATGGGGAGGAAATAGGTAAATAAATACAGCTAGGAGAAGGGAGGAGGGGGAACAAATAGGTAAATAAATACAGGTAGAACAAAGGAGGAGGGGGAGGAAATAGGTAAATAAATACAGCTAGAAGAAGGGAGGATGGGGAGGAAATAGGTAAATAAATACAGTTAGAAGAAAGGAGGAGGGGGAGGAAATAGGTAAATAAATACAGCTAGAAGAAGGGAGGAGGGGGAGGAAATAGGTAAATAAATACAGCTAGGAGATTGGAGGAGGGGGAGGAAATAGGTAAATAAATACAGCTAGAAGAAGGGAGGAGTGGGAACAAATAGGTAAATAAATACAGCTAGAAGAATGCAGGAAGGAAATAAATAGGTAAATAAATACAGCTAGAAGAAGGGAGGAGGGGGAATAAATAGGTAAATAAATACAGCTAGAAGAAGGGAGGAGGGGAACAAATAGGTATATAAATACAGCTAGAAGAAGGGAGGAGGGGGAACAAATCGGTAAATAAATACAGCTAGAAGAATGCAGGAAGGAAATAAATAGGTAAATAAATACAGCTAGAAGAAGGGAGGAGGGGGAAGAAATAGGTAAATAAATACAGCTAGAAGAATGCAGGAAGGAAATAAATAGGTAAATAAATACAGCTAGAAGAAGGGAGGAGGGGAACAAATAGGTATATAAATACAGCACCAAGAAGGGAGGAGAAGGAGGAAATAGGTAAATAAATACATCTAGAAGAAAGGAGGAGGCGAACAAATAGGTAAATAAATACAGCTAGAAGAATGCAGGAAGGAAATAAATAGGTAAATAAATACAGCTAGAAGAAGGGAGGAAGGAAATAAATAGGTAAATAAATACAGCTAGAAGAAGGGAGGAGGGGGAAGAAATAGGTAAATAAATACAGCTAGAAGAAGGGAGGAGGGGAACAAATAGGTATATAAATACAGCTAGAAGAAGGGAGGAGGGGGAACAAATCGGTAAATAAATAGAGCTAGAAGAATGCAGGAAGGAAATAAATAGTTAAATAAATACAGCTAGATGAAGGGAGGAGGGGGAAGAAATAGGTAAATAAATACAGCTAGAAGAATGCAGGACGGAAATAAATAGGTAAATAAATACAGCTAGAAGAAGGGAGGAGGGGGAAGAAATAGGTAAATAAATACAGCTAGAAGAAGGGAGGAGGGGAACAAATAGGTATATAAATACAGCTAGAAGAAGGGAGGAGGGGGAACAAATCGGTAAATAAATACAGCTAGAAGAATGCAGGAAGGAAATAAATAGGTAAATAAATACAGCTAGAAGAAGGGAGGAGGGGGAAGAAATAGGTAAATAAATACAGGTAGAAGAATGCAGGAAGGAAATAAATAGGTAAATAAATACAGCACCAAGAAGGGAGGAGAAGGAGGAAATAGGTAAATAAATACAGCTAGAAGAATGCAGGAAGGAAATAAATAGGTAAATAAATACAGCTAGAAGAATGCAGGAAGGAAATAAATAGGTAAATAAATACAGCTAGAAGAAGGGAGGAGGGGAACAAATAGGTAAATAAATACAGCACCAAGAAGGGAGGAGAAGGAGGAAATAGGTAAATAAATACAGCTAGAAGAAGGGAGGAGGGAGAACAAATCGGTGAATAAATACAGCTAGAAGAATGCAGGAAGGAAATAAATAGGTAAATAAATACAGCTAGAAGAAGGGAGGAGGGGGACGAAATAGGTAAATAAATACAGCTAGAAGAAGGGAGGAGGGGAACAAATAGGTAAATAAATACAGCTATAAGAAGGGAGGAGAAGGAGGAAATAGGTAAATAAATACAGCTAGAAGAAAGGAGGAGGGGAACAAATAGGTAAATAAATACAGCTAGAAGAAGGGAGGAGGGGGAACAAATAGGTAAATAAATACAGCTAAAAGAAGGGAGGAGGGGGAGGAAATAGGTAAATAAATACAGCTAGTAGAAGGGAGGAGGGGAACAAATCGGTAAATAAATACAGCTAGAAGAAGGGAGGAGGGGGAAGAAATAGGTAAATAAATACAGCTAGAAGAAGGGAGGAGGGGAACAAATAGGTAAATAAATACAGCTACAAGAAGGGAGGAGAAAGAGGAAATAGGTAAATAAATACAGCTAGAAGAAAGGAGGAGGGGAACAAATAGGTAAATAAATACAGCTAGAAGAAGGGAGGAGGGGGAACAAATACGTAAATAAATACAGCTAGAAGAAGGGAGGAGGGGGAAGAAATAGGTAAAAAATTCCGGCTAGAAGAAGGGAGGAGGGAGAACAAATCGGTGAATAAATACAGCTAGAAGAATGCAGGAAGGAAATAAATAGGTAAATAAATACAGCTAGAAGAAGGGAGGAGGGGAACAAATAGGTAAATAAATACAGCACCAAGAAGGGAGGAGAAGGAGGAAATAGGTAAATAAATACAGCTAGAAGAAGGGAGGAGGGAGAACAAATCGGTGAATAAATACAGCTAGAAGAATGCAGGAAGGAAATAAATAGGTAAATAAATACAGCTAGAAGAAGGGAGGAGGGGGACGAAATAGGTAAATAAATACAGCTAGAAGAAAGGAGGAGGGGAACAAATAGGTAAATAAATACAGCTATAAGAAGGGAGGAGAAGGAGGAAATAGGTAAATAAATACAGCTAGAAGAAAGGAGGAGGGGAACAAATAGGTAAATAAATACAGCTAGAAGAAGGGAGGAGGGGGAACAAATAGGTAAATAAATACAGCTAAAAGAAGGGAGGAGGGGGAGGAAATAGGTAAATAAATACAGCTAGTAGAAGGGAGGAGGGGAACAAATCGGTAAATAAATACAGCTAGAAGAAGGGAGGAGGGGGAAGAAATAGGTAAATAAATACAGCTAGAAGAAGGGAGGAGGGGAACAAATAGGTAAATAAATACAGCTACAAGAAGGGAGGAGAAAGAGGAAATAGGTAAATAAATACAGCTAGAAGAAAGGAGGAGGGGAACAAATAGGTAAATAAATACAGCTAGAAGAAGGGAGGAGGGGGAAGAAATAGGTAAAAAATTCCGGCTTGAAGAAGGGAGGAGGGAGAACAAATCGGTGAATAAATACAGCTAGAAGAATGCAGGAAGGAAATAAATAGGTAAATAAATACAGCTAGAAGAAGGGAGGAGGGGGACGAAATAGGTAAATAAATACAGCTAGAAGAAGGGAGGAGGGGAACAAATAGGTAAATAAATACAGCTATAAGAAGGGAGGAGAAGGAGGAAATAGGTAAATAAATACAGCTAGAAGAAAGGAGGAGGGGAACAAATAGGTAAATAAATACAGCTAGAAGAAGGGAGGAGGGGGAACAAATAGGTAAATAAATACAGCTATAAGAAGGGAGGAGAAGGAGGAAATAGGTAAATAAATACAGCTAGAAGAAGGGAGTAGGGGAACAAATCAGTAAATAAATACAGCTAGAAGAAGGGAGGAGGGGGAAGAAATAGGTAAATAAATACAGCTAGAAGAAGGGAGGAGGGGGAACAAATAGGTAAATAAATACAGCTAAAAGAAGGGAGGAGGGGGAGGAAATAGGTAAATAAATACAGCTAGAAGAAGGGAGGAGGGGAACAAATCGGTAAATAAATACAGCTAGAAGAAGGGAGGAGTGGGAGGAAATTGGTAAATAAATACAGCTAGGAGATTGGAGGATGGGGAGGAAATAGGTAAATAAATACAGCTAGGAGATTGGAGGATGGGGAGGAAATAGGTAAATAAATACAGCTAGTAGATTGGAGGAGGGGGAGGAAATAGGTAAATAAATACAGCTAGAAGAAGGGAGGAGGGGGAAGAAATAGGTAAATAAATACAGCTAAAAGAAGGGAGGAAGGGAACAAATAGGTATATAAATAAAGCTAGAAGAAGGGAGGAGGGGGAACAAATCGGTAAATAAATACAGCTAGAAGAATGCAGGAAGGAAATAAATAGGTAAATAAATACAGCTAGAAGAAGGGAGGAGGGGGACGAAATAGGTAAATAAATACAGCTAGAAGAAGGGAGGAGGGGAACAAATAGGTAAATAAATACAGCTATAAGAAGGGAGGAGAAGGAGGAAATAGGTAAATAAATACAGCTAGAAGAAAGGAGGAGGGGAACAAATAGGTAAATAAATACAGCTAGAAGAAGGGAGGAGGGGGAACAAATAGGTAAATAAATACAGCTAAAAGAAGGGAGGAGGGGGAGGAAATAGGTAAATAAATACAGCTAGTAGAAGGGAGGAGGGGAACAAATCGGTAAATAAATACAGCTAGAAGAAGGGAGGAGGGGGAAGAAATAGGTAAATAAATACAGCTAGAAGAAGGGAGGAGGGGAACAAATAGGTAAATAAATACAGCTACAAGAAGGGAGGAGAAAGAGGAAATAGGTAAATAAATACAGCTAGAAGAAAGGAGGAGGGGAACAAATAGGTAAATAAATACAGCTAGAAGAAGGGAGGAGGGGGAACAAATACGTAAATAAATACAGCTAGAAGAAGGGAGGAGGGGGAAGAAATAGGTAAAAAATTCCGGCTAGAAGAAGGGAGGAGGGAGAACAAATCGGTGAATAAATACAGCTAGAAGAATGCAGGAAGGAAATAAATAGGTAAATAAATACAGCTAGAAGAAGGGAGGAGGGGAACAAATAGGTAAATAAATACAGCACCAAGAAGGGAGGAGAAGGAGGAAATAGGTAAATAAATACAGCTAGAAGAAGGGAGGAGGGAGAACAAATCGGTGAATAAATACAGCTAGAAGAATGCAGGAAGGAAATAAATAGGTAAATAAATACAGCTAGAAGAAGGGAGGAGGGGGACGAAATAGGTAAATAAATACAGCTAGAAGAAAGGAGGAGGGGAACAAATAGGTAAATAAATACAGCTATAAGAAGGGAGGAGAAGGAGGAAATAGGTAAATAAATACAGCTAGAAGAAAGGAGGAGGGGAACAAATAGGTAAATAAATACAGCTAGAAGAAGGGAGGAGGGGGAACAAATAGGTAAATAAATACAGCTAAAAGAAGGGAGGAGGGGGAGGAAATAGGTAAATAAATACAGCTAGTAGAAGGGAGGAGGGGAACAAATCGGTAAATAAATACAGCTAGAAGAAGGGAGGAGGGGGAAGAAATAGGTAAATAAATACAGCTAGAAGAAGGGAGGAGGGGAACAAATAGGTAAATAAATACAGCTACAAGAAGGGAGGAGAAAGAGGAAATAGGTAAATAAATACAGCTAGAAGAAAGGAGGAGGGGAACAAATAGGTAAATAAATACAGCTAGAAGAAGGGAGGAGGGGGAAGAAATAGGTAAAAAATTCCGGCTTGAAGAAGGGAGGAGGGAGAACAAATCGGTGAATAAATACAGCTAGAAGAATGCAGGAAGGAAATAAATAGGTAAATAAATACAGCTAGAAGAAGGGAGGAGGGGGACGAAATAGGTAAATAAATACAGCTAGAAGAAGGGAGGAGGGGAACAAATAGGTAAATAAATACAGCTATAAGAAGGGAGGAGAAGGAGGAAATAGGTAAATAAATACAGCTAGAAGAAAGGAGGAGGGGAACAAATAGGTAAATAAATACAGCTAGAAGAAGGGAGGAGGGGGAACAAATAGGTAAATAAATACAGCTATAAGAAGGGAGGAGAAGGAGGAAATAGGTAAATAAATACAGCTAGAAGAAGGGAGTAGGGGAACAAATCAGTAAATAAATACAGCTAGAAGAAGGGAGGAGGGGGAAGAAATAGGTAAATAAATACAGCTAGAAGAAGGGAGGAGGGGGAACAAATAGGTAAATAAATACAGCTAAAAGAAGGGAGGAGGGGGAGGAAATAGGTAAATAAATACAGCTAGAAGAAGGGAGGAGGGGAACAAATCGGTAAATAAATACAGCTAGAAGAAGGGAGGAGTGGGAGGAAATTGGTAAATAAATACAGCTAGGAGATTGGAGGATGGGGAGGAAATAGGTAAATAAATACAGCTAGGAGATTGGAGGATGGGGAGGAAATAGGTAAATAAATACAGCTAGTAGATTGGAGGAGGGGGAGGAAATAGGTAAATAAATACAGCTAGAAGAAGGGAGGAGGGGGAAGAAATAGGTAAATAAATACAGCTAAAAGAAGGGAGGAAGGGAACAAATAGGTATATAAATAAAGCTAGAAGAAGGGAGGAGGGGGAACAAATCGGTAAATAAATACAGCTAGAAGAATGCAGGAAGGAAATAAATAGGTAAATAAATACAGCTAGAAGAAGGGAGGAGGGGGAAGAAATAGGTAAATAAATACAGCTAGAAGAAGGGAGGAGGGGGAAGAAATAGGTAAATAAATACAGCTAGAAGAAGGGAGGAGGGGAACAAATAGGTATATAAATACAGCTAGAAGAAGGGAGGAGGGGGATCAAATCGGTAAATAAATACAGCTAGAAGAATGCAGGAAGGAAATAAATAGGTAAATAAATACAGCTGGAAGAAGGGAGGAGGGGGAAGAAATAGGTAAATAAATACAGCTAGAAGAATGCAGGAAGGAAATAAATAGGTAAATAAATACAGCTAGAAGAAGGGAGGAGGGGAACAAATAGGTAAATAAATACAGCACCAAGAAGGGAGGAGAAGGAGGAAATAGGTAAATAAATACAGCTAGAAGAATGCAGGAAGGAAATAAATAGGTAAATAAATACAGCTAGAAGAATGCAGGAAGGAAATAAATAGGTAAATAAATACAGCTAGAAGAAGGGAGGAGAGGAACAAATAGGTAAATAAATACAGCACCAAGAAGGGAGGAGAAGGAGGAAATAGGTAAATAAATACAGCTAGAAGAAGGGAGGAGGGGAACAAATAGGTAAATAAATACAACTATAAGAAGGGAGGAGAAGGAGGAAATACGTAAATAAATACAGCTAGAAGAAAGGAGGAGGGGAACAAATAGGTAAATAAATACAGCTAGAAGAAGGGAGGAGGGGGAACAAATACGTAAATAAATACAGCTAGAAGAATGGAGGAGGGGGAAGAAATAGGTAAAATATTCCGGCTAGAAGAAGGGAGGAGGGAGAACAAATCGGTGAATAAATACAGCTAGAAGAATGCAGGAAGGAAATAAATAGGTAAATAAATATAGCTAGAAGAAGGGAGGAGGGGGACGAAATAGGTAAATAAATACAGCTAGAAGAAGGGAGGAGGGGAACAAATAGGTAAATAAATACAACTATAAGAAGGGAGGAGAAGGAGGAAATAGGTAAATAAATACAGCTAGAAGAAAGGAGGAGGGGAACAAATAGGTAAATAAATGAAGCTAGGAGAAAGGAGGAGGGGGAGGAAATATGTAAATAAATACAGCTAGGTGAATAGAGGAGGGGGAGGAAATTGGTAAATATATACAGCTCGAAGATGGGAGGAGGGGAACAAATAGGTAAATAAATACAGCTAGAAGAAGGGAGGAGGGGGAAGAAATAGATAAATAAATACAGCTAGAAGGAGGGAGAAGGGCGAGGAAATAGGTAAATAAGTACAGCTAGTAGAAGGGAGGAGGGGAGGAAATAGGTAAATAAATACAGCTAGAAGAAGGGAGGAGAAGGAGGAAATAGGTAAATAATTACAGCTAGAAGAATGCAAGAAGGAAATAAATGCGTAAATAAATACAGCTAGAAGAAGGGAGGAGGGGGAAGAAATAGGTAAATAAATACAGGTAGAAGAAGGGAGGATGGGGAACAAATAGGTAAATAAATACAGCTAGAAGAATGCAGGAAGGAAATAAATAGGTAAATATATACAGCTAGAAGAATGCAGGAAGGAAATAAATAGGTAAATAAATACAGCTAGAAGAAGGGAGGAGGGGGAAGAAATAGGTAAATAAATACAGCTAGAAGAAGGGAGGAGGGGAACAAATAGGTATATAAATACAGCTAGAAGAAGGGAGGAGGGGGAACAAATCGGTAAATAAATACAGCTAGAAGAATGCAGGAAGGAAATAAATAGTTAAATAAATACAGCTAGAAGAAGGGAGGAGGGGGAAGAAATAGGTAAATAAATACAGCTAGAAGAATGCAGGACGGAAATAAATAGGTAAATAAATACAGCTAGAAGAAGGGAGGAGGGGGAAGAAATAGGTAAATAAATACAGCTAGAAGAAGGGAGGAGGGGAACAAATAGGTATATAAATACAGCTAGAAGAAGGGAGGAGGGGGAACAAATCGGTAAATAAATACAGCTAGAAGAATGCAGGAAGGAAATAAATAGGTAAATAAATACAGCTAGAAGAAGGGAGGAGGGGGAAGAAATAGGTAAATAAATACAGGTAGAAGAATGCAGGAAGGAAATAAATAGGTAAATAAATACAGCACCAAGAAGGGAGGAGAAGGAGGAAATAGGTAAATAAATACAGCTAGAAGAATGCAGGAAGGAAATAAATAGGTAAATAAATACAGCTAGAAGAATGCAGGAAGGAAATAAATAGGTAAATAAATACAGCTAGAAGAAGGGAGGAGGGGAACAAATAGGTAAATAAATACAGCACCAAGAAGGGAGGAGAAGGAGGAAATAGGTAAATAAATACAGCTAGAAGAAGGGAGGAGGGAGAACAAATCGGTGAATAAATACAGCTAGAAGAATGCAGGAAGGAAATAAATAGGTAAATAAATACAGCTAGAAGAAGGGAGGAGGGGGACGAAATAGGTAAATAAATACAGCTAGAAGAAGGGAGGAGGGGAACAAATAGGTAAATAAATACAGCTATAAGAAGGGAGGAGAAGGAGGAAATAGGTAAATAAATACAGCTAGAAGAAAGGAGGAGGGGAACAAATAGGTAAATAAATACAGCTAGAAGAAGGGAGGAGGGGGAACAAATAGGTAAATAAATACAGCTAAAAGAAGGGAGGAGGGGGAGGAAATAGGTAAATAAATACAGCTAGTAGAAGGGAGGAGGGGAACAAATCGGTAAATAAATACAGCTAGAAGAAGGGAGGAGGGGGAAGAAATAGGTAAATAAATACAGCTAGAAGAAGGGAGGAGGGGAACAAATAGGTAAATAAATACAGCTACAAGAAGGGAGGAGAAAGAGGAAATAGGTAAATAAATACAGCTAGAAGAAAGGAGGAGGGGAACAAATAGGTAAATAAATACAGCTAGAAGAAGGGAGGAGGGGGAACAAATACGTAAATAAATACAGCTAGAAGAAGGGAGGAGGGGGAAGAAATAGGTAAAAAATTCCGGCTAGAAGAAGGGAGGAGGGAGAACAAATCGGTGAATAAATACAGCTAGAAGAATGCAGGAAGGAAATAAATAGGTAAATAAATACAGCTAGAAGAAGGGAGGAGGGGAACAAATAGGTAAATAAATACAGCACCAAGAAGGGAGGAGAAGGAGGAAATAGGTAAATAAATACAGCTAGAAGAAGGGAGGAGGGAGAACAAATCGGTGAATAAATACAGCTAGAAGAATGCAGGAAGGAAATAAATAGGTAAATAAATACAGCTAGAAGAAGGGAGGAGGGGGACGAAATAGGTAAATAAATACAGCTAGAAGAATGCAGGAAGGAAATAAATAGGTAAATAAATACAGCTAGAAGAAGGGAGGAGGGGGAATAAATAGGTAAATAAATACAGCTAGAAGAAGGGAGGAGGGGAACAAATAGGTATATAAATACAGCTAGAAGAAGGGAAGAGGGGGAACAAATCGGTAAATAAATACAGCTAGAAGAATGCAGGAAGGAAATAAATAGGTAAATAAATACAGCTAGAAGAAGGGAGGAGGGGGAAGAAATAGGTAAATAAATACAGCTAGAAGAATGCAGGAAGGAAATAAATAGGTAAATAAATACAGCTAGAAGAAGGGAGGAGGGGAACAAATAGGTATATAAATACAGCACCAAGAAGGGAGGAGAAGGAGGAAATAGGTAAATAAATACATCTAGAAGAAAGGAGGAGGCGAACAAATAGGTAAATAAATACAGCTAGAAGAATGCAGGAAGGAAATAAATAGGTAAATAAATACAGCTAGAAGAAGGGAGGAGGGGGAAGAAATAGGTAAATAAATACAGCTAGAAGAAGGGAGGAGGGGAACAAATAGGTATATAAATACAGCTAGAAGTAGGGAGGAGGGGGATCAAATCGGTAAATAAATACAGCTAGAAGAATGCAGGAAGGAAATAAATAGGTAAATAAATACAGCTGGAAGAAGGGAGGAGGGGGAAGAAATAGGTAAATAAATACAGCTAGAAGAATGCAGGAAGGAAATAAATAGGTAAATAAATACAGCTAGAAGAAGGGAGGAGGGGAACAAATAGGTAAATAAATACAGCACCAAGAAGGGAGGAGAAGGAGGAAATAGGTAAATAAATACAGCTAGAAGAATGCAGGAAGGAAATAAATAGGTAAATAAATACAGCTAGAAGAATGCAGGAAGGAAATAAATAGGTAAATAAATACAGCTAGAAGAAGGGAGGAGAGGAACAAATAGGTAAATAAATACAGCACCAAGAAGGGAGGAGAAGGAGGAAATAGGTAAATAAATACAGCTAGAAGAAGGGAGGAGGGGAACAAATAGGTAAATAAATACAACTATAAGAAGGGAGGAGAAGGAGGAAATACGTAAATAAATACAGCTAGAAGAAAGGAGGAGGGGAACAAATAGGTAAATAAATACAGCTAGAAGAAGGGAGGAGGGGGAACAAATAGGTAAATAAATACAGCTAGAAGAAAGGAGGAGGGGAACAAATAGGTAAATAAATACAGCTAGAAGAAGGGAGGAGGGGGAACAAATACGTAAATAAATAGAGCTAGAAGAAGGGAGGAGGGGGAAGAAATAGTAAAAAAATACAGCTAGAAGAAGGGAGGAGTGGGAGGAAATTGGTAAATAAATACAGCTAGGAGATTGGAGGATGGGGAGGAAATAGGTAAATAAATACAGCTAGGAGAAGGGAGGAGGGGGAACAAATAGGTAAATAAATACAGGTAGAACAAAGGAGGAGGGGGAGGAAATAGGTAAATAAATACAGCTAGAAGAAGGGAGGATGGGGAGGAAATAGGTAAATAAATACAGTTAGAAGAAAGGAGGAGGGGGAGGAAATAGGTAAATAAATACAGCTAGAAGAAGGGAGGAGGGGGAGGAAATAGGTAAATAAATACAGCTAGGAGATTGGAGGAGGGGGAGGAAATAGGTAAATAAATACAGCTAGAAGAAGGGAGGAGTGGGAACAAATAGGTAAATAAATACAGCTAGAAGAATGCAGGAAGGAAATAAATAGGTAAATAAATACAGCTAGAAGAAGGGAGGAGGGGGAATAAATAGGTAAATAAATACAGCTAGAAGAAGGGAGGAGGGGAACAAATAGGTATATAAATACAGCTAGAAGAAGGGAGGAGGGGGAACAAATCGGTAAATAAATACAGCTAGAAGAATGCAGGAAGGAAATAAATAGGTAAATAAATACAGCTAGAAGAAGGGAGGAGGGGGAAGAAATAGGTAAATAAATACAGCTAGAAGAATGCAGGAAGGAAATAAATAGGTAAATAAATACAGCTAGAAGAAGGGAGGAGGGGAACAAATAGGTATATAAATACAGCACCAAGAAGGGAGGAGAAGGAGGAAATAGGTAAATAAATACATCTAGAAGAAAGGAGGAGGCGAACAAATAGGTAAATAAATACAGCTAGAAGAATGCAGGAAGGAAATAAATAGGTAAATAAATACAGCTAGAAGAAGGGAGGAAGGAAATAAATAGGTAAATAAATACAGCTAGAAGAAGGGAGGAGGGGGAAGAAATAGGTAAATAAATACAGCTAGAAGAAGGGAGGAGGGGAACAAATAGGTATATAAATACAGCTAGAAGAAGGGAGGAGGGGGAACAAATCGGTAAATAAATAGAGCTAGAAGAATGCAGGAAGGAAATAAATAGTTAAATAAATACAGCTAGATGAAGGGAGGAGGGGGAAGAAATAGGTAAATAAATACAGCTAGAAGAATGCAGGACGGAAATAAATAGGTAAATAAATACAGCTAGAAGAAGGGAGGAGGGGGAAGAAATAGGTAAATAAATACAGCTAGAAGAATGCAGGAAGGAAATAAATAGGTAAATAAATACAGCTAGAAGAAGGGAGGAGGGGAACAAATAGGTATATAAATACAGCACCAAGAAGGGAGGAGAAGGAGGAAATAGGTAAATAAATACATCTAGAAGAAAGGAGGAGGCGAACAAATAGGTAAATAAATACAGCTAGAAGAATGCAGGAAGGAAATAAATAGGTAAATAAATACAGCTAGAAGAAGGGAGGAAGGAAATAAATAGGTAAATAAATACAGCTAGAAGAAGGGAGGAGGGGGAAGAAATAGGTAAATAAATACAGCTAGAAGAAGGGAGGAGGGGAACAAATAGGTATATAAATACAGCTAGAAGAAGGGAGGAGGGGGAACAAATCGGTAAATAAATAGAGCTAGAAGAATGCAGGAAGGAAATAAATAGTTAAATAAATACAGCTAGATGAAGGGAGGAGGGGGAAGAAATAGGTAAATAAATACAGCTAGAAGAATGCAGGACGGAAATAAATAGGTAAATAAATACAGCTAGAAGAAGGGAGGAGGGGGAAGAAATAGGTAAATAAATACAGCTAGAAGAAGGGAGGAGGGGAACAAATAGGTATATAAATACAGCTAGAAGAAGGGAGGAGGGGGAACAAATCGGTAAATAAATACAGCTAGAAGAATGCAGGAAGGAAATAAATAGGTAAATAAATACAGCTAGAAGAAGGGAGGAGGGGGAAGAAATAGGTAAATAAATACAGGTAGAAGAATGCAGGAAGGAAATAAATAGGTAAATAAATACAGCACCAAGAAGGGAGGAGAAGGAGGAAATAGGTAAATAAATACAGCTAGAAGAATGCAGGAAGGAAATAAATAGGTAAATAAATACAGCTAGAAGAATGCAGGAAGGAAATAAATAGGTAAATAAATACAGCTAGAAGAAGGGAGGAGGGGAACAAATAGGTAAATAAATACAGCACCAAGAAGGGAGGAGAAGGAGGAAATAGGTAAATAAATACAGCTAGAAGAAGGGAGGAGGGAGAACAAATCGGTGAATAAATACAGCTAGAAGAATGCAGGAAGGAAATAAATAGGTAAATAAATACAGCTAGAAGAAGGGAGGAGGGGGACGAAATAGGTAAATAAATACAGCTAGAAGAAGGGAGGAGGGGAACAAATAGGTAAATAAATACAGCTATAAGAAGGGAGGAGAAGGAGGAAATAGGTAAATAAATACAGCTAGAAGAAAGGAGGAGGGGAACAAATAGGTAAATAAATACAGCTAGAAGAAGGGAGGAGGGGGAACAAATAGGTAAATAAATACAGCTAAAAGAAGGGAGGAGGGGGAGGAAATAGGTAAATAAATACAGCTAGTAGAAGGGAGGAGGGGAACAAATCGGTAAATAAATACAGCTAGAAGAAGGGAGGAGGGGGAAGAAATAGGTAAATAAATACAGCTAGAAGAAGGGAGGAGGGGAACAAATAGGTAAATAAATACAGCTACAAGAAGGGAGGAGAAAGAGGAAATAGGTAAATAAATACAGCTAGAAGAAAGGAGGAGGGGAACAAATAGGTAAATAAATACAGCTAGAAGAAGGGAGGAGGGGGAACAAATACGTAAATAAATACAGCTAGAAGAAGGGAGGAGGGGGAAGAAATAGGTAAAAAATTCCGGCTAGAAGAAGGGAGGAGGGAGAACAAATCGGTGAATAAATACAGCTAGAAGAATGCAGGAAGGAAATAAATAGGTAAATAAATACAGCTAGAAGAAGGGAGGAGGGGAACAAATAGGTAAATAAATACAGCACCAAGAAGGGAGGAGAAGGAGGAAATAGGTAAATAAATACAGCTAGAAGAAGGGAGGAGGGAGAACAAATCGGTGAATAAATACAGCTAGAAGAATGCAGGAAGGAAATAAATAGGTAAATAAATACAGCTAGAAGAAGGGAGGAGGGGGACGAAATAGGTAAATAAATACAGCTAGAAGAAAGGAGGAGGGGAACAAATAGGTAAATAAATACAGCTATAAGAAGGGAGGAGAAGGAGGAAATAGGTAAATAAATACAGCTAGAAGAAAGGAGGAGGGGAACAAATAGGTAAATAAATACAGCTAGAAGAAGGGAGGAGGGGGAACAAATAGGTAAATAAATACAGCTAAAAGAAGGGAGGAGGGGGAGGAAATAGGTAAATAAATACAGCTAGTAGAAGGGAGGAGGGGAACAAATCGGTAAATAAATACAGCTAGAAGAAGGGAGGAGGGGGAAGAAATAGGTAAATAAATACAGCTAGAAGAAGGGAGGAGGGGAACAAATAGGTAAATAAATACAGCTACAAGAAGGGAGGAGAAAGAGGAAATAGGTAAATAAATACAGCTAGAAGAAAGGAGGAGGGGAACAAATAGGTAAATAAATACAGCTAGAAGAAGGGAGGAGGGGGAACAAATACGTAAATAAATACAGCTAGAAGAAGGGAGGAGGGGGAAGAAATAGGTAAAAAATTCCGGCTTGAAGAAGGGAGGAGGGAGAACAAATCGGTGAATAAATACAGCTAGAAGAATGCAGGAAGGAAATAAATAGGTAAATAAATACAGCTAGAAGAAGGGAGGAGGGGGACGAAATAGGTAAATAAATACAGCTAGAAGAAGGGAGGAGGGGAACAAATAGGTAAATAAATACAGCTATAAGAAGGGAGGAGAAGGAGGAAATAGGTAAATAAATACAGCTAGAAGAAAGGAGGAGGGGAACAAATAGGTAAATAAATACAGCTAGAAGAAGGGAGGAGGGGGAACAAATAGGTAAATAAATACAGCTATAAGAAGGGAGGAGAAGGAGGAAATAGGTAAATAAATACAGCTAGAAGAAGGGAGTAGGGGAACAAATCAGTAAATAAATACAGCTAGAAGAAGGGAGGAGGGGGAAGAAATAGGTAAATAAATACAGCTAGAAGAAGGGAGGAGGGGGAACAAATAGGTAAATAAATACAGCTAAAAGAAGGGAGGAGGGGGAGGAAATAGGTAAATAAATACAGCTAGAAGAAGGGAGGAGGGGAACAAATCGGTAAATAAATACAGCTAGAAGAAGGGAGGAGTGGGAGGAAATTGGTAAATAAATACAGCTAGGAGATTGGAGGATGGGGAGGAAATAGGTAAATAAATACAGCTAGGAGATTGGAGGATGGGGAGGAAATAGGTAAATAAATACAGCTAGGAGATTGGAGGAGGGGGAGGAAATAGGTAAATAAATACAGCTAGAAGAAGGGAGGAGGGGGAAGAAATAGGTAAATAAATACAGCTAAAAGAAGGGAGGAAGGGAACAAATAGGTATATAAATAAAGCTAGAAGAAGGGAGGAGGGGGAACAAATCGGTAAATAAATACAGCTAGAAGAATGCAGGAAGGAAATAAATAGGTAAATAAATACAGCTAGAAGAAGGGAGGAGGGGGAAGAAATAGGTAAATAAATACAGCTAGAAGAAGGGAGGAGGGGAACAAATAGATAAATAAATACAGCTACAAGAAGGGGGGAGAAGGAGGAAATAGGTAAATAAATACAGCTAGAAGAAAGGAGGAGGGGAACAAATAGGTAAATAAATACAGCTAGAAGAAGGGAGGAGGGGGAACAAATAGGTAAATAAATACAGCTAGAAGAAAGGAGGAGGGGAACAAATAGGTAAATAAATACAGCTAGAAGAAGGGAGGAGGGGGAACAAATACGTAAATAAATAGAGCTAGAAGAAGGGAGGAGGGGGAAGAAATAGTAAAAAAATACAGCTAGAAGAAGGGAGGAGTGGGAGGAAATTGGTAAATAAATACAGCTAGGAGATTGGAGGATGGGGAGGAAATAGGTAAATAAATACAGCTAGGAGAAGGGAGGAGGGGGAACAAATAGGTAAATAAATACAGGTAGAACAAAGGAGGAGGGGGAGGAAATAGGTAAATAAATACAGCTAGAAGAAGGGAGGATGGGGAGGAAATAGGTAAATAAATACAGTTAGAAGAAAGGAGGAGGGGGAGGAAATAGGTAAATAAATACAGCTAGAAGAAGGGAGGAGGGGGAGGAAATAGGTAAATAAATACAGCTAGGAGATTGGAGGAGGGGGAGGAAATAGGTAAATAAATACAGCTAGAAGAAGGGAGGAGTGGGAACAAATAGGTAAATAAATACAGCTAGAAGAATGCAGGAAGGAAATAAATAGGTAAATAAATACAGCTAGAAGAAGGGAGGAGGGGGAATAAATAGGTAAATAAATACAGCTAGAAGAAGGGAGGAGGGGAACAAATAGGTATATAAATACAGCTAGAAGAAGGGAGGAGGGGGAACAAATCGGTAAATAAATACAGCTAGAAGAATGCAGGAAGGAAATAAATAGGTAAATAAATACAGCTAGAAGAAGGGAGGAGGGGGAAGAAATAGGTAAATAAATACAGCTAGAAGAATGCAGGAAGGAAATAAATAGGTAAATAAATACAGCTAGAAGAAGGGAGGAGGGGAACAAATAGGTATATAAATACAGCACCAAGAAGGGAGGAGAAGGAGGAAATAGGTAAATAAATACATCTAGAAGAAAGGAGGAGGCGAACAAATAGGTAAATAAATACAGCTAGAAGAATGCAGGAAGGAAATAAATAGGTAAATAAATACAGCTAGAAGAAGGGAGGAGGGGGAAGAAATAGGTAAATAAATACAGCTAGAAGAAGGGAGGAGGGGAACAAATAGGTATATAAATACAGCTAGAAGAAGGGAGGAGGGGGATCAAATCGGTAAATAAATACAGCTAGAAGAATGCAGGAAGGAAATAAATAGGTAAATAAATACAGCTGGAAGAAGGGAGGAGGGGGAAGAAATAGGTAAATAAATACAGCTAGAAGAATGCAGGAAGGAAATAAATAGGTAAATAAATACAGCTAGAAGAAGGGAGGAGGGGAACAAATAGGTAAATAAATACAGCACCAAGAAGGGAGGAGAAGGAGGAAATAGGTAAATAAATACAGCTAGAAGAATGCAGGAAGGAAATAAATAGGTAAATAAATACAGCTAGAAGAATGCAGGAAGGAAATAAATAGGTAAATAAATAAAGCTAGAAGAAGGAAGGAGAGGAACAAATAGGTAAATAAATACAGCACCAAGAAGGGAGGAGAAGGAGGAAATAGGTAAATAAATACAGCTAGAAGAAGGGAGGAGGGGAACAAATAGGTAAATAAATACAACTATAAGAAGGGAGGAGAAGGAGGAAATACGTAAATAAATACAGCTAGAAGAAAGGAGGAGGGGAACAAATAGGTAAATAAATACAGCTAGAAGAAGGGAGGAGGGGGAACAAATACGTAAATAAATACAGCTAGAAGAATGGAGGAGGGGGAAGAAATAGGTAAAATATTCCGGCTAGAAGAAGGGAGGAGGGAGAACAAATCGGTGAATAAATACAGCTAGAAGAATGCAGGAAGGAAATAAATAGGTAAATAAATATAGCTAGAAGAAGGGAGGAGGGGGACGAAATAGGTAAATAAATACAGCTAGAAGAAGGGAGGAGGGGAACAAATAGGTAAATAAATACAACTATAAGAAGGGAGGAGAAGGAGGAAATAGGTAAATAAATACAGCTAGAAGAAAGGAGGAGGGGAACAAATAGGTAAATAAATGAAGCTAGGAGAAAGGAGGAGGGGGAGGAAATATGTAAATAAATACAGCTAGGTGAATAGAGGAGGGGGAGGAAATTGGTAAATATATACAGCTCGAAGATGGGAGGAGGGGAACAAATAGGTAAATAAATACAGCTAGAAGAAGGGAGGAGGGGGAAGAAATAGATAAATAAATACAGCTAGAAGGAGGGAGAAGGGCGAGGAAATAGGTAAATAAGTACAGCTAGTAGAAGGGAGGAGGGGAGGAAATAGGTAAATAAATACAGCTAGAAGAAGGGAGGAGAAGGAGGAAATAGGTAAATAATTACAGCTAGAAGAATGCAAGAAGGAAATAAATGCGTAAATAAATACAGCTAGAAGAAGGGAGGAGGGGGAAGAAATAGGTAAATAAATACAGGTAGAAGAAGGGAGGATGGGGAACAAATAGGTAAATAAATACAGCTAGAAGAATGCAGGAAGGAAATAAATAGGTAAATAAATACAGCTAGAAGAATGCAGGAAGGAAATAAATAGGTAAATAAATACAGCTAGAAGAAGGGAGGAGGGGGAAGAAATAGGTAAATAAATACAGCTAGAAGAAGGGAGGAGGGGAACAAATAGGTATATAAATACAGCTAGAAGAAGGGAGGAGGGGGAACAAATCGGTAAATAAATACAGCTAGAAGAATGCAGGAAGGAAATAAATAGTTAAATAAATACAGCTAGAAGAAGGGAGGAGGGGGAAGAAATAGGTAAATAAATACAGCTAGAAGAATGCAGGACGGAAATAAATAGGTAAATAAATACAGCTAGAAGAAGGGAGGAGGGGGAAGAAATAGGTAAATAAATACAGCTAGAAGAAGGGAGGAGGGGAACAAATAGGTATATAAATACAGCTAGAAGAAGGGAGGAGGGGGAACAAATCGGTAAATAAATACAGCTAGAAGAATGCAGGAAGGAAATAAATAGGTAAATAAATACAGCTAGAAGAAGGGAGGAGGGGGAAGAAATAGGTAAATAAATACAGGTAGAAGAATGCAGGAAGGAAATAAATAGGTAAATAAATACAGCACCAAGAAGGGAGGAGAAGGAGGAAATAGGTAAATAAATACAGCTAGAAGAATGCAGGAAGGAAATAAATAGGTAAATAAATACAGCTAGAAGAATGCAGGAAGGAAATAAATAGGTAAATAAATACAGCTAGAAGAAGGGAGGAGGGGAACAAATAGGTAAATAAATACAGCACCAAGAAGGGAGGAGAAGGAGGAAATAGGTAAATAAATACAGCTAGAAGAAGGGAGGAGGGAGAACAAATCGGTGAATAAATACAGCTAGAAGAATGCAGGAAGGAAATAAATAGGTAAATAAATACAGCTAGAAGAAGGGAGGAGGGGGACGAAATAGGTAAATAAATACAGCTAGAAGAAGGGAGGAGGGGAACAAATAGGTAAATAAATACAGCTATAAGAAGGGAGGAGAAGGAGGAAATAGGTAAATAAATACAGCTAGAAGAAAGGAGGAGGGGAACAAATAGGTAAATAAATACAGCTAGAAGAAGGGAGGATGGGGAACAAATAGGTAAATAAATACAGCTAAAAGAAGGGAGGAGGGGGAGGAAATAGGTAAATAAATACAGCTAGTAGAAGGGAGGAGGGGAACAAATCGGTAAATAAATACAGCTAGAAGAAGGGAGGAGGGGGAAGAAATAGGTAAATAAATACAGCTAGAAGAAGGGAGGAGGGGAACAAATAGGTAAATAAATACAGCTACAAGAAGGGAGGAGAAAGAGGAAATAGGTAAATAAATACAGCTAGAAGAAAGGAGGAGGGGAACAAATAGGTAAATAAATACAGCTAGAAGAAGGGAGGAGGGGGAACAAATACGTAAATAAATACAGCTAGAAGAAGGGAGGAGGGGGAAGAAATAGGTAAAAAATTCCGGCTAGAAGAAGGGAGGAGGGAGAACAAATCGGTGAATAAATACAGCTAGAAGAATGCAGGAAGGAAATAAATAGGTAAATAAATACAGCTAGAAGAAGGGAGGAGGGGAACAAATAGGTAAATAAATACAGCACCAAGAAGGGAGGAGAAGGAGGAAATAGGTAAATAAATACAGCTAGAAGAAGGGAGGAGGGAGAACAAATCGGTGAATAAATACAGCTAGAAGAATGCAGGAAGGAAATAAATAGGTAAATAAATACAGCTAGAAGAAGGGAGGAGGGGGACGAAATAGGTAAATAAATACAGCTAGAAGAATGCAGGAAGGAAATAAATAGGTAAATAAATACAGCTAGAAGAAGGGAGGAGGGGGAATAAATAGGTAAATAAATACAGCTAGAAGAAGGGAGGAGGGGAACAAATAGGTATATAAATACAGCTAGAAGAAGGGAGGAGGGGGAACAAATCGGTAAATAAATACAGCTAGAAGAATGCAGGAAGGAAATAAATAGGTAAATAAATACAGCTAGAAGAAGGGAGGAGGGGGAAGAAATAGGTAAATAAATACAGCTAGAAGAATGCAGGAAGGAAATAAATAGGTAAATAAATACAGCTAGAAGAAGGGAGGAGGGGAACAAATAGGTATATAAATACAGCACCAAGAAGGGAGGAGAAGGAGGAAATAGGTAAATAAATACATCTAG
Source organism: Coregonus lavaretus (assembly GCF_964263955.1). Taxonomy (NCBI): domain Eukaryota; kingdom Metazoa; phylum Chordata; class Actinopteri; order Salmoniformes; family Salmonidae; genus Coregonus; species Coregonus lavaretus. The sequence continues at coordinate 83,583 of NW_028160387.1, read as the reverse complement.
AAGAAAGGAGGAGGCGAACAAATAGGTAAATAAATACAGCTAGAAGAATGCAGGAAGGAAATAAATAGGTAAATAAATACAGCTAGAAGAAGGGAGGAGGGGGAAGAAATAGGTAAATAAATACAGCTAGAAGAAGGGAGGAGGGGAACAAATAGGTATATAAATACAGCTAGAAGTAGGGAGGAGGGGGATCAAATCGGTAAATAAATACAGCTAGAAGAATGCAGGAAGGAAATAAATAGGTAAATAAATACAGCTGGAAGAAGGGAGGAGGGGGAAGAAATAGGTAAATAAATACAGCTAGAAGAATGCAGGAAGGAAATAAATAGGTAAATAAATACAGCTAGAAGAAGGGAGGAGGGGAACAAATAGGTAAATAAATACAGCACCAAGAAGGGAGGAGAAGGAGGAAATAGGTAAATAAATACAGCTAGAAGAATGCAGGAAGGAAATAAATAGGTAAATAAATACAGCTAGAAGAATGCAGGAAGGAAATAAATAGGTAAATAAATACAGCTAGAAGAAGGGAGGAGAGGAACAAATAGGTAAATAAATACAGCACCAAGAAGGGAGGAGAAGGAGGAAATAGGTAAATAAATACAGCTAGAAGAAGGGAGGAGGGGAACAAATAGGTAAATAAATACAACTATAAGAAGGGAGGAGAAGGAGGAAATACGTAAATAAATACAGCTAGAAGAAAGGAGGAGGGGAACAAATAGGTAAATAAATACAGCTAGAAGAAGGGAGGAGGGGGAACAAATAGGTAAATAAATACAGCTAGAAGAAAGGAGGAGGGGAACAAATAGGTAAATAAATACAGCTAGAAGAAGGGAGGAGGGGGAACAAATACGTAAATAAATAGAGCTAGAAGAAGGGAGGAGGGGGAAGAAATAGTAAAAAAATACAGCTAGAAGAAGGGAGGAGTGGGAGGAAATTGGTAAATAAATACAGCTAGGAGATTGGAGGATGGGGAGGAAATAGGTAAATAAATACAGCTAGGAGAAGGGAGGAGGGGGAACAAATAGGTAAATAAATACAGGTAGAACAAAGGAGGAGGGGGAGGAAATAGGTAAATAAATACAGCTAGAAGAAGGGAGGATGGGGAGGAAATAGGTAAATAAATACAGTTAGAAGAAAGGAGGAGGGGGAGGAAAAAGGTAAATAAATACAGCTAGAAGAAGGGAGGAGGGGGAGGAAATAGGTAAATAAATACAGCTAGGAGATTGGAGGAGGGGGAGGAAATAGGTAAATAAATACAGCTAGAAGAAGGGAGGAGTGGGAACAAATAGGTAAATAAATACAGCTAGAAGAATGCAGGAAGGAAATAAATAGGTAAATAAATACAGCTAGAAGAAGGGAGGAGGGGGAATAAATAGGTAAATAAATACAGCTAGAAGAAGGGAGGAGGGGAACAAATAGGTATATAAATACAGCTAGAAGAAGGGAGGAGGGGGAACAAATCGGTAAATAAATACAGCTAGAAGAATGCAGGAAGGAAATAAATAGGTAAATAAATACAGCTAGAAGAAGGGAGGAGGGGGAAGAAATAGGTAAATAAATACAGCTAGAAGAATGCAGGAAGGAAATAAATAGGTAAATAAATACAGCTAGAAGAAGGGAGGAGGGGAACAAATAGGTATATAAATACAGCACCAAGAAGGGAGGAGAAGGAGGAAATAGGTAAATAAATACATCTAGAAGAAAGGAGGAGGCGAACAAATAGGTAAATAAATACAGCTAGAAGAATGCAGGAAGGAAATAAATAGGTAAATAAATACAGCTAGAAGAAGGGAGGAGGGGGAAGAAATAGGTAAATAAATACAGCTAGAAGAAGGGAGGAGGGGAACAAATAGGTATATAAATACAGCTAGAAGAAGGGAGGAGGGGGATCAAATCGGTAAATAAATACAGCTAGAAGAATGCAGGAAGGAAATAAATAGGTAAATAAATACAGCTGGAAGAAGGGAGGAGGGGGAAGAAATAGGTAAATAAATACAGCTAGAAGAATGCAGGAAGGAAATAAATAGGTAAATAAATACAGCTAGAAGAAGGGAGGAGGGGAACAAATAGGTAAATAAATACAGCACCAAGAAGGGAGGAGAAGGAGGAAATAGGTAAATAAATACAGCTAGAAGAATGCAGGAAGGAAATAAATAGGTAAATAAATACAGCTAGAAGAATGCAGGAAGGAAATAAATAGGTAAATAAATACAGCTAGAAGAAGGGAGGAGAGGAACAAATAGGTAAATAAATACAGCACCAAGAAGGGAGGAGAAGGAGGAAATAGGTAAATAAATACAGCTAGAAGAAGGGAGGAGGGGAACAAATAGGTAAATAAATACAACTATAAGAAGGGAGGAGAAGGAGGAAATACGTAAATAAATACAGCTAGAAGAAAGGAGGAGGGGAACAAATAGGTAAATAAATACAGCTAGAAGAAGGGAGGAGGGGGAACAAATACGTAAATAAATACAGCTAGAAGAATGGAGGAGGGGGAAGAAATAGGTAAAATATTCCGGCTAGAAGAAGGGAGGAGGGAGAACAAATCGGTGAATAAATACAGCTAGAAGAATGCAGGAAGGAAATAAATAGGTAAATAAATATAGCTAGAAGAAGGGAGGAGGGGGACGAAATAGGTAAATAAATACAGCTAGAAGAAGGGAGGAGGGGAACAAATAGGTAAATAAATACAACTATAAGAAGGGAGGAGAAGGAGGAAATAGGTAAATAAATACAGCTAGAAGAAAGGAGGAGGGGAACAAATAGGTAAATAAATGAAGCTAGGAGAAAGGAGGAGGGGGAGGAAATATGTAAATAAATACAGCTAGGTGAATAGAGGAGGGGGAGGAAATTGGTAAATATATACAGCTCGAAGATGGGAGGAGGGGAACAAATAGGTAAATAAATACAGCTAGAAGAAGGGAGGAGGGGGAAGAAATAGATAAATAAATACAGCTAGAAGGAGGGAGAAGGGCGAGGAAATAGGTAAATAAGTACAGCTAGTAGAAGGGAGGAGGGGAGGAAATAGGTAAATAAATACAGCTAGAAGAAGGGAGGAGAAGGAGGAAATAGGTAAATAATTACAGCTAGAAGAATGCAAGAAGGAAATAAATGCGTAAATAAATACAGCTAGAAGAAGGGAGGAGGGGGAAGAAATAGGTAAATAAATACAGGTAGAAGAAGGGAGGATGGGGAACAAATAGGTAAATAAATACAGCTAGAAGAATGCAGGAAGGAAATAAATAGGTAAATAAATACAGCTAGAAGAATGCAGGAAGGAAATAAATAGGTAAATAAATACAGCTAGAAGAAGGGAGGAGGGGGAAGAAATAGGTAAATAAATACAGCTAGAAGAAGGGAGGAGGGGAACAAATAGGTATATAAATACAGCTAGAAGAAGGGAGGAGGGGGAACAAATCGGTAAATAAATACAGCTAGAAGAATGCAGGAAGGAAATAAATAGTTAAATAAATACAGCTAGAAGAAGGGAGGAGGGGGAAGAAATAGGTAAATAAATACAGCTAGAAGAATGCAGGATGGAAATAAATAGGTAAATAAATACAGCTAGAAGAAGGGAGGAGGGGGAAGAAATAGGTAAATAAATACAGCTAGAAGAAGGGAGGAGGGGAACAAATAGGTATATAAATACAGCTAGAAGAAGGGAGGAGGGGGAACAAATCGGTAAATAAATACAGCTAGAAGAATGCAGGAAGGAAATAAATAGGTAAATAAATACAGCTAGAAGAAGGGAGGAGGGGGAAGAAATAGGTAAATAAATACAGGTAGAAGAATGCAGGAAGGAAATAAATAGGTAAATAAATACAGCACCAAGAAGGGAGGAGAAGGAGGAAATAGGTAAATAAATACAGCTAGAAGAATGCAGGAAGGAAATAAATAGGTAAATAAATACAGCTAGAAGAATGCAGGAAGGAAATAAATAGGTAAATAAATACAGCTAGAAGAAGGGAGGAGGGGAACAAATAGGTAAATAAATACAGCACCAAGAAGGGAGGAGAAGGAGGAAATAGGTAAATAAATACAGCTAGAAGAAGGGAGGAGGGAGAACAAATCGGTGAATAAATACAGCTAGAAGAATGCAGGAAGGAAATAAATAGGTAAATAAATACAGCTAGAAGAAGGGAGGAGGGGGACGAAATAGGTAAATAAATACAGCTAGAAGAAGGGAGGAGGGGAACAAATAGGTAAATAAATACAGCTATAAGAAGGGAGGAGAAGGAGGAAATAGGTAAATAAATACAGCTAGAAGAAAGGAGGAGGGGAACAAATAGGTAAATAAATACAGCTAGAAGAAGGGAGGAGGGGGAACAAATAGGTAAATAAATACAGCTAAAAGAAGGGAGGAGGGGGAGGAAATAGGTAAATAAATACAGCTAGTAGAAGGGAGGAGGGGAACAAATCGGTAAATAAATACAGCTAGAAGAAGGGAGGAGGGGGAAGAAATAGGTAAATAAATACAGCTAGAAGAAGGGAGGAGGGGAACAAATAGGTAAATAAATACAGCTACAAGAAGGGAGGAGAAAGAGGAAATAGGTAAATAAATACAGCTAGAAGAAAGGAGGAGGGGAACAAATAGGTAAATAAATACAGCTAGAAGAAGGGAGGAGGGGGAACAAATACGTAAATAAATACAGCTAGAAGAAGGGAGGAGGGGGAAGAAATAGGTAAAAAATTCCGGCTAGAAGAAGGGAGGAGGGAGAACAAATCGGTGAATAAATACAGCTAGAAGAATGCAGGAAGGAAATAAATAGGTAAATAAATACAGCTAGAAGAAGGGAGGAGGGGAACAAATAGGTAAATAAATACAGCACCAAGAAGGGAGGAGAAGGAGGAAATAGGTAAATAAATACAGCTAGAAGAAGGGAGGAGGGAGAACAAATCGGTGAATAAATACAGCTAGAAGAATGCAGGAAGGAAATAAATAGGTAAATAAATACAGCTAGAAGAAGGGAGGAGGGGGACGAAATAGGTAAATAAATACAGCTAGAAGAATGCAGGAAGGAAATAAATAGGTAAATAAATACAGCTAGAAGAAGGGAGGAGGGGGAATAAATAGGTAAATAAATACAGCTAGAAGAAGGGAGGAGGGGAACAAATAGGTATATAAATACAGCACCAAGAAGGGAGGAGAAGGAGGAAATAGGTAAATAAATACATCTAGAAGAAAGGAGGAGGCGAACAAATAGGTAAATAAATACAGCTAGAAGAATGCAGGAAGGAAATAAATAGGTAAATAAATACAGCTAGAAGAAGGGAGGAGGGGGAAGAAATAGGTAAATAAATACAGCTAGAAGAAGGGAGGAGGGGAACAAATAGGTATATAAATACAGCTAGAAGAAGGGAGGAGGGGGATCAAATCGGTAAATAAATACAGCTAGAAGAATGCAGGAAGGAAATAAATAGGTAAATAAATACAGCTGGAAGAAGGGAGGAGGGGGAAGAAATAGGTAAATAAATACAGCTAGAAGAATGCAGGAAGGAAATAAATAGGTAAATAAATACAGCTAGAAGAAGGGAGGAGGGGAACAAATAGGTAAATAAATACAGCACCAAGAAGGGAGGAGAAGGAGGAAATAGGTAAATAAATACAGCTAGAAGAATGCAGGAAGGAAATAAATAGGTAAATAAATACAGCTAGAAGAATGCAGGAAGGAAATAAATAGGTAAATAAATACAGCTAGAAGAAGGGAGGAGAGGAACAAATAGGTAAATAAATACAGCACCAAGAAGGGAGGAGAAGGAGGAAATAGGTAAATAAATACAGCTAGAAGAAGGGAGGAGGGGAACAAATAGGTAAATAAATACAACTATAAGAAGGGAGGAGAAGGAGGAAATACGTAAATAAATACAGCTAGAAGAAAGGAGGAGGGGAACAAATAGGTAAATAAATACAGCTAGAAGAAGGGAGGAGGGGGAACAAATAGGTAAATAAATACAGCTAGAAGAAAGGAGGAGGGGAACAAATAGGTAAATAAATACAGCTAGAAGAAGGGAGGAGGGGGAACAAATACGTAAATAAATAGAGCTAGAAGAAGGGAGGAGGGGGAAGAAATAGTAAAAAAATACAGCTAGAAGAAGGGAGGAGTGGGAGGAAATTGGTAAATAAATACAGCTAGGAGATTGGAGGATGGGGAGGAAATAGGTAAATAAATACAGCTAGGAGAAGGGAGGAGGGGGAACAAATAGGTAAATAAATACAGGTAGAACAAAGGAGGAGGGGGAGGAAATAGGTAAATAAATACAGCTAGAAGAAGGGAGGATGGGGAGGAAATAGGTAAATAAATACAGTTAGAAGAAAGGAGGAGGGGGAGGAAATAGGTAAATAAATACAGCTAGAAGAAGGGAGGAGGGGGAGGAAATAGGTAAATAAATACAGCTAGGAGATTGGAGGAGGGGGAGGAAATAGGTAAATAAATACAGCTAGAAGAAGGGAGGAGTGGGAACAAATAGGTACATAAATACAGCTAGAAGAATGCAGGAAGGAAATAAATAGGTAAATAAATACAGCTAGAAGAAGGGAGGAGGGGGAATAAATAGGTAAATAAATACAGCTAGAAGAAGGGAGGAGGGGAACAAATAGGTATATAAATACAGCTAGAAGAAGGGAGGAGGGGGAACAAATCGGTAAATAAATACAGCTAGAAGAATGCAGGAAGGAAATAAATAGGTAAATAAATACAGCTAGAAGAAGGGAGGAGGGGGAAGAAATAGGTAAATAAATACAGCTAGAAGAATGCAGGAAGGAAATAAATAGGTAAATAAATACAGCTAGAAGAAGGGAGGAGGGGAACAAATAGGTATATAAATACAGCACCAAGAAGGGAGGAGAAGGAGGAAATAGGTAAATAAATACATCTAGAAGAAAGGAGGAGGCGAACAAATAGGTAAATAAATACAGCTAGAAGAATGCAGGAAGGAAATAAATAGGTAAATAAATACAGCTAGAAGAAGGGAGGAGGGGGAAGAAATAGGTAAATAAATACAGCTAGAAGAAGGGAGGAGGGGAACAAATAGGTATATAAATACAGCTAGAAGAAGGGAGGAGGGGGATCAAATCGGTAAATAAATACAGCTAGAAGAATGCAGGAAGGAAATAAATAGGTAAATAAATACAGCTGGAAGAAGGGAGGAGGGGGAAGAAATAGGTAAATAAATACAGCTAGAAGAATGCAGGAAGGAAATAAATAGGTAAATAAATACAGCTAGAAGAAGGGAGGAGGGGAACAAATAGGTAAATAAATACAGCACCAAGAAGGGAGGAGAAGGAGGAAATAGGTAAATAAATCCAGCTAGAAGAATGCAGGAAGGAAATAAATAGGTAAATAAATACAGCTAGAAGAATGCAGGAAGGAAATAAATAGGTAAATAAATACAGCTAGAAGAAGGGAGGAGAGGAACAAATAGGTAAATAAATACAGCACCAAGAAGGGAGGAGAAGGAGGAAATAGGTAAATAAATACAGCTAGAAGAAGGGAGGAGGGGAACAAATAGGTAAATAAATACAACTATAAGAAGGGAGGAGAAGGAGGAAATACGTAAATAAATACAGCTAGAAGAAAGGAGGAGGGGAACAAATAGGTAAATAAATACAGCTAGAAGAAGGGAGGAGGGGGAACAAATAGGTAAATAAATACAGCTAGAAGAAAGGAGGAGGGGAACAAATAGGTAAATAAATACAGCTAGAAGAAGGGAGGAGGGGGAACAAATACGTAAATAAATAGAGCTAGAAGAAGGGAGGAGGGGGAAGAAATAGTAAAAAAATACAGCTAGAAGAAGGGAGGAGTGGGAGGAAATTGGTAAATAAATACAGCTAGGAGATTGGAGGATGGGGAGGAAATAGGTAAATAAATACAGCTAGGAGAAGGGAGGAGGGGGAACAAATAGGTAAATAAATACAGGTAGAACAAAGGAGGAGGGGGAGGAAATAGGTAAATAAATACAGCTAGAAGAAGGGAGGATGGGGAGGAAATAGGTAAATAAATACAGTTAGAAGAAAGGAGGAGGGGGAGGAAATAGGTAAATAAATACAGCTAGAAGAAGGGAGGAGGGGGAGGAAATAGGTAAATAAATACAGCTAGGAGATTGGAGGAGGGGGAGGAAATAGGTAAATAAATACAGCTAGAAGAAGGGAGGAGTGGGAACAAATAGGTAAATAAATACAGCTAGAAGAATGCAGGAAGGAAATAAATAGGTAAATAAATACAGCTAGAAGAAGGGAGGAGGGGGAATAAATAGGTAAATAAATACAGCTAGAAGAAGGGAGGAGGGGAACAAATAGGTATATAAATACAGCTAGAAGAAGGGAGGAGGGGGAACAAATCGGTAAATAAATACAGCTAGAAGAATGCAGGAAGGAAATAAATAGGTAAATAAATACAGCTAGAAGAAGGGAGGAGGGGGAAGAAATAGGTAAATAAATACAGCTAGAAGAATGCAGGAAGGAAATAAATAGGTAAATAAATACAGCTAGAAGAAGGGAGGAGGGGAACAAATAGGTATATAAATACAGCACCAAGAAGGGAGGAGAAGGAGGAAATAGGTAAATAAATACATCTAGAAGAAAGGAGGAGGCGAACAAATAGGTAAATAAATACAGCTAGAAGAATGCAGGAAGGAAATAAATAGGTAAATAAATACAGCTAGAAGAAGGGAGGAGGGGGAAGAAATAGGTAAATAAATACAGCTAGAAGAAGGGAGGAGGGGAACAAATAGGTATATAAATACAGCTAGAAGAAGGGAGGAGGGGGATCAAATCGGTAAATAAATACAGCTAGAAGAATGCAGGAAGGAAATAAATAGGTAAATAAATACAGCTGGAAGAAGGGAGGAGGGGGAAGAAATAGGTAAATAAATACAGCTAGAAGAATGCAGGAAGGAAATAAATAGGTAAATAAATACAGCTAGAAGAAGGGAGGAGGGGAACAAATAGGTAAATAAATACAGCACCAAGAAGGGAGGAGAAGGAGGAAATAGGTAAATAAATACAGCTAGAAGAATGCAGGAAGGAAATAAATAGGTAAATAAATACAGCTAGAAGAATGCAGGAAGGAAATAAATAGGTAAATAAATACAGCTAGAAGAAGGGAGGAGAGGAACAAATAGGTAAATAAATACAGCACCAAGAAGGGAGGAGAAGGAGGAAATAGGTAAATAAATACAGCTAGAAGAAGGGAGGAGGGGAACAAATAGGTAAATAAATACAACTATAAGAAGGGAGGAGAAGGAGGAAATACGTAAATAAATACAGCTAGAAGAAAGGAGGAGGGGAACAAATAGGTAAATAAATACAGCTAGAAGAAGGGAGGAGGGGGAACAAATACGTAAATAAATACAGCTAGAAGAATGGAGGAGGGGGAAGAAATAGGTAAAATATTCCGGCTAGAAGAAGGGAGGAGGGAGAACAAATCGGTGAATAAATACAGCTAGAAGAATGCAGGAAGGAAATAAATAGGTAAATAAATATAGCTAGAAGAAGGGAGGAGGGGGACGAAATAGGTAAATAAATACAGCTAGAAGAAGGGAGGAGGGGAACAAATAGGTAAATAAATACAACTATAAGAAGGGAGGAGAAGGAGGAAATATGTAAATAAATACAGCTAGAAGAAAGGAGGAGGGGAACAAATAGGTAAATAAATGAAGCTAGGAGAAAGGAGGAGGGGGAGGAAATATGTAAATAAATACAGCTAGGTGAATAGAGGAGGGGGAGGAAATTGGTAAATATATACAGCTCGAAGATGGGAGGAGGGGAACAAATAGGTAAATAAATACAGCTAGAAGAAGGGAGGAGGGGGAAGAAATAGATAAATAAATACAGCTAGAAGGAGGGAGAAGGGCGAGGAAATAGGTAAATAAGTACAGCTAGTAGAAGGGAGGAGGGGAGGAAATAGGTAAATAAATACAGCTAGAAGAAGGGAGGAGAAGGAGGAAATAGGTAAATAATTACAGCTAGAAGAATGCAAGAAGGAAATAAATGCGTAAATAAATACAGCTAGAAGAAGGGAGGAGGGGGAAGAAATAGGTAAATAAATACAGGTAGAAGAAGGGAGGATGGGGAACAAATAGGTAAATAAATACAGCTAGAAGAATGCAGGAAGGAAATAAATAGGTAAATAAATACAGCTAGAAGAATGCAGGAAGGAAATAAATAGGTAAATAAATACAGCTAGAAGAAGGGAGGAGGGGGAAGAAATAGGTAAATAAATACAGCTAGAAGAAGGGAGGAGGGGAACAAATAGGTATATAAATACAGCTAGAAGAAGGGAGGAGGGGGAACAAATCGGTAAATAAATACAGCTAGAAGAATGCAGGAAGGAAATAAATAGTTAAATAAATACAGCTAGAAGAAGGGAGGAGGGGGAAGAAATAGGTAAATAAATACAGCTAGAAGAATGCAGGACGGAAATAAATAGGTAAATAAATACAGCTAGAAGAAGGGAGGAGGGGGAAGAAATAGGTAAATAAATACAGCTAGAAGAAGGGAGGAGGGGAACAAATAGGTATATAAATACAGCTAGAAGAAGGGAGGAGGGGGAACAAATCGGTAAATAAATACAGCTAGAAGAATGCAGGAAGGAAATAAATAGGTAAATAAATACAGCTAGAAGAAGGGAGGAGGGGGAAGAAATAGGTAAATAAATACAGGTAGAAGAATGCAGGAAGGAAATAAATAGGTAAATAAATACAGCACCAAGAAGGGAGGAGAAGGAGGAAATAGGTAAATAAATACAGCTAGAAGAATGCAGGAAGGAAATAAATAGGTAAATAAATACAGCTAGAAGAATGCAGGAAGGAAATAAATAGGTAAATAAATACAGCTAGAAGAAGGGAGGAGGGGAACAAATAGGTAAATAAATACAGCACCAAGAAGGGAGGAGAAGGAGGAAATAGGTAAATAAATACAGCTAGAAGAAGGGAGGAGGGAGAACAAATCGGTGAATAAATACAGCTAGAAGAATGCAGGAAGGAAATAAATAGGTAAATAAATACAGCTAGAAGAAGGGAGGAGGGGGACGAAATAGGTAAATAAATACAGCTAGAAGAAGGGAGGAGGGGAACAAATAGGTAAATAAATACAGCTATAAGAAGGGAGGAGAAGGAGGAAATAGGTAAATAAATACAGCTAGAAGAAAGGAGGAGGGGAACAAATAGGTAAATAAATACAGCTAGAAGAAGGGAGGAGGGGGAACAAATAGGTAAATAAATACAGCTAAAAGAAGGGAGGAGGGGGAGGAAATAGGTAAATAAATACAGCTAGTAGAAGGGAGGAGGGGAACAAATCGGTAAATAAATACAGCTAGAAGAAGGGAGGAGGGGGAAGAAATAGGTAAATAAATACAGCTAGAAGAAGGGAGGAGGGGAACAAATAGGTAAATAAATACAGCTACAAGAAGGGAGAAGAAAGAGGAAATAGGTAAATAAATACAGCTAGAAGAAAGGAGGAGGGGAACAAATAGGTAAATAAATACAGCTAGAAGAAGGGAGGAGGGGGAACAAATACGTAAATAAATACAGCTAGAAGAAGGGAGGAGGGGGAAGAAATAGGTAAAAAATTCCGGCTAGAAGAAGGGAGGAGGGAGAACAAATCGGTGAATAAATACAGCTAGAAGAATGCAGGAAGGAAATAAATAGGTAAATAAATACAGCTAGAAGAAGGGAGGAGGGGAACAAATAGGTAAATAAATACAGCACCAAGAAGGGAGGAGAAGGACGAAATAGGTAAATAAATACAGCTAGAAGAAGGGAGGAGGGAGAACAAATCGGTGAATAAATACAGCTAGAAGAATGCAGGAAGGAAATAAATAGGTAAATAAATACAGCTAGAAGAAGGGAGGAGGGGGACGAAATAGGTAAATAAATACAGCTAGAAGAATGCAGGAAGGAAATAAATAGGTAAATAAATACAGCTAGAAGAAGGGAGGAGGGGGAATAAATAGGTAAATAAATACAGCTAGAAGAAGGGAGGAGGGGAACAAATAGGTATATAAATACAGCTAGAAGAAGGGAGGAGGGGGAACAAATCGGTAAATAAATACAGCTAGAAGAATGCAGGAAGGAAATAAATAGGTAAATAAATACAGCTAGAAGAAGGGAGGAGGGGGAAGAAATAGGTAAATAAATACAGCTAGAAGAATGCAGGAAGGAAATAAATAGGTAAATAAATACAGCTAGAAGAAGGGAGGAGGGGAACAAATAGGTATATAAATACAGCACCAAGAAGGGAGGAGAAGGAGGAAATAGGTAAATAAATACATCTAGAAGAAAGGAGGAGGCGAACAAATAGTTAAATAAATACAGCTAGAAGAATGCAGGAAGGAAATAAATAGGTAAATAAATACAGCTAGAAGAAGGGAGGAGGGGGAAGAAATAGGTAAATAAATACAGCTAGAAGAAGGGAGGAGGGGAACAAATAGGTATATAAATACAGCTAGAAGAAGGGAGGAGGGGGATCAAATCGGTAAATAAATACAGCTAGAAGAATGCAGGAAGGAAATAAATAGGTAAATAAATACAGCTGGAAGAAGGGAGGAGGAAGAAGAAATAGGTAAATAAATACAGCTAGAAGAATGCAGGAAGGAAATAAATAGGTAAATAAATACAGCTAGAAGAAGGGAGGAGGGGAACAAATAGGTAAATAAATACAGCACCAAGAAGGGAGGAGAAGGAGGAAATAGGTAAATAAATACAGCTAGAAGAATGCAGGAAGGAAATAAATAGGTAAATAAATACAGCTAGAAGAATGCAGGAAGGAAATAAATAGGTAAATAAATACAGCTAGAAGAAGGGAGGAGAGGAACAAATAGGTAAATAAATACAGCACCAAGAAGGGAGGAGAAGGAGGAAATAGGTAAATAAATACAGCTAGAAGAAGGGAGGAGGGGAACAAATAGGTAAATAAATACAACTATAAGAAGGGAGGAGAAGGAGGAAATACGTAAATAAATACAGCTAGAAGAAAGGAGGAGGGGAACAAATAGGTAAATAAATACAGCTAGAAGAAGGGAGGAGGGGGAACAAATAGGTAAATAAATACAGCTAGAAGAAAGGAGGAGGGGAACAAATAGGTAAATAAATACAGCACCAAGAAGGGAGGAGAAGGAGGAAATAGGTAAATAAATACAGCTAGAAGAAGGGAGGAGGGAGAACAAATCGGTGAATAAATACAGCTAGAAGAATGCAGGAAGGAAATAAATAGGTAAATAAATACAGCTAGAAGAAGGGAGGAGGGGGACGAAATAGGTAAATAAATACAGCTAGAAGAAGGGAGGAGGGGAACAAATAGGTAAATAAATACAGCTATAAGAAGGGAGGAGAAGGAGGAAATAGGTAAATAAATACAGCTAGAAGAAAGGAGGAGGGGAACAAATAGGTAAATAAATACAGCTAGAAGAAGGGAGGAGGGGGAACAAATAGGTAAATAAATACAGCTAAAAGAAGGGAGGAGGGGGAGGAAATAGGTAAATAAATACAGCTAGTAGAAGGGAGGAGGGGAACAAATCGGTAAATAAATACAGCTAGAAGAAGGGAGGAGGGGGAAGAAATAGGTAAATAAATACAGCTAGAAGAAGGGAGGAGGGGAACAAATAGGTAAATAAATACAGCTACAAGAAGGGAGGAGAAAGAGGAAATAGGTAAATAAATACAGCTAGAAGAAAGGAGGAGGGGAACAAATAGGTAAATAAATACAGCTAGAAGAAGGGAGGAGGGGGAACAAATACGTAAATAAATACAGCTAGAAGAAGGGAGGAGGGGGAAGAAATAGGTAAAAAATTCCGGCTAGAAGAAGGGAGGAGGGAGAACAAATCGGTGAATAAATACAGCTAGAAGAATGCAGGAAGGAAATAAATAGGTAAATAAATACAGCTAGAAGAAGGGAGGAGGGGAACAAATAGGTAAATAAATACAGCACCAAGAAGGGAGGAGAAGGAGGAAATAGGTAAATAAATACAGCTAGAAGAAGGGAGGAGGGAGAACAAATCGGTGAATAAATACAGCTAGAAGAATGCAGGAAGGAAATAAATAGGTAAATAAATACAGCTAGAAGAAGGGAGGAGGGGGACGAAATAGGTAAATAAATACAGCTAGAAGAATGCAGGAAGGAAATAAATAGGTAAATAAATACAGCTAGAAGAAGGGAGGAGGGGGAATAAATAGGTAAATAAATACAGCTAGAAGAAGGGAGGAGGGGAACAAATAGGTATATAAATACAGCTAGAAGAAGGGAGGAGGGGGAACAAATCGGTAAATAAATACAGCTAGAAGAATGCAGGAAGGAAATAAATAGGTAAATAAATACAGCTAGAAGAAGGGAGGAGGGGGAAGAAATAGGTAAATAAATACAGCTAGAAGAATGCAGGAAGGAAATAAATAGGTAAATAAATACAGCTAGAAGAAGGGAGGAGGGGAACAAATAGGTATATAAATACAGCACCAAGAAGGGAGGAGAAGGAGGAAATAGGTAAATAAATACATCTAGAAGAAAGGAGGAGGCGAACAAATAGGTAAATAAATACAGCTAGAAGAATGCAGGAAGGAAATAAATAGGTAAATAAATACAGCTAGAAGAAGGGAGGAGGGGGAAGAAATAGGTAAATAAATACAGCTAGAAGAAGGGAGGAGGGGAACAAATAGGTATATAAATACAGCTAGAAGAAGGGAGGAGGGGGATCAAATCGGTAAAGAAATACAGCTAGAAGAATGCAGGAAGGAAATAAATAGGTAAATAAATACAGCTGGAAGAAGGGAGGAGGGGGAAGAAATAGGTAAATAAATACAGCTAGAAGAATGCAGGAAGGAAATAAATAGGTAAATAAATACAGCTAGAAGAAGGGAGGAGGGGAACAAATAGGTAAATAAATACAGCACCAAGAAGGGAGGAGAAGGAGGAAATAGGTAAATAAATACAGCTAGAAGAATGCAGGAAGGAAATAAATAGGTAAATAAATACAGCTAGAAGAATGCAGGAAGGAAATAAATAGGTAAATAAATACAGCTAGAAGAAGGGGGGAGAGGAACAAATAGGTAAATAAATACAGCACCAAGAAGGGAGGAGAAGGAGGAAATAGGTAAATAAATACAGCTAGAAGAAGGGAGGAGGGGAACAAATAGGTAAATAAATACAACTATAAGAAGGGAGGAGAAGGAGGAAATACGTAAATAAATACAGCTAGAAGAAAGGAGGAGGGGAACAAATAGGTAAATAAATACAGCTAGAAGAAGGGAGGAGGGGGAACAAATAGGTAAATAAATACAGCTAGAAGAAAGGAGGAGGGGAACAAATAGGTAAATAAATACAGCTAGAAGAAGGGAGGAGGGGGAACAAATACGTAAATAAATAGAGCTAGAAGAAGGGAGGAGGGGGAAGAAATAGTAAAAAAATACAGCTAGAAGAAGGGAGGAGTGGGAGGAAATTGGTAAATAAATACAGCTAGGAGATTGGAGGATGGGGAGGAAATAGGTAAATAAATACAGCTAGGAGAAGGGAGGAGGGGGAACAAATAGGTAAATAAATACAGGTAGAACAAAGGAGGAGGGGGAGGAAATAGGTAAATAAATACAGCTAGAAGAAGGGAGGATGGGGAGGAAATAGGTAAATAAATACAGTTAGAAGAAAGGAGGAGGGGGAGGAAATAGGTAAATAAATACAGCTAGAAGAAGGGAGGAGGGGGAGGAAATAGGTAAATAAATACAGCTAGGAGATTGGAGGAGGGGGAGGAAATAGGTAAATAAATACAGCTAGAAGAAGGGAGGAGTGGGAACAAATAGGTAAATAAATACAGCTAGAAGAATGCAGGAAGGAAATAAATAGGTAAATAAATACAGCTAGAAGAAGGGAGGAGGGGGAATAAATAGGTAAATAAATACAGCTAGAAGAAGGGAGGAGGGGAACAAATAGGTATATGAATACAGCTAGAAGAAGGGAGGAGGGGGAACAAATCGGTAAATAAATACAGCTAGAAGAATGCAGGAAGGAAATAAATAGGTAAATAAATACAGCTAGAAGAAGGGAGGAGGGGGAAGAAATAGGTAAATAAATACAGCTAGAAGAATGCAGGAAGGAAATAAATAGGTAAATAAATACAGCTAGAAGAAGGGAGGAGGGGAACAAATAGGTATATAAATACAGCACCAAGAAGGGAGGAGAAGGAGGAAATAGGTAAATAAATACATCTAGAAGAAAGGAGGAGGCGAACAAATAGGTAAATAAATACAGCTAGAAGAATGAAGGAAGGAAATAAATAGGTAAATAAATACAGCTAGAAGAAGGGAGGAGGGGGAAGAAATAGGTAAATAAATACAGCTAGAAGAAGGGAGGAGGGGAACAAATAGGTATATAAATACAGCTAGAAGAAGGGAGGAGGGGGATCAAATCGGTAAATAAATACAGCTAGAAGAATGCAGGAAGGAAATAAATAGGTAAATAAATACAGCTGGAAGAAGGGAGGAGGGGGAAGAAATAGGTAAATAAATACAGCTAGAAGAATG
This sequence comes from Coregonus lavaretus, assembly GCF_964263955.1. Lineage (NCBI taxonomy): Eukaryota > Metazoa > Chordata > Actinopteri > Salmoniformes > Salmonidae > Coregonus > Coregonus lavaretus. Next base: position 67,083 of record NW_028160387.1, on the reverse strand, counting down.
CAGGAAGGAAATAAATAGGTAAATAAATACAGCTAGAAGAAGGGAGGAGGGGAACAAATAGGTAAATAAATACAGCACCAAGAAGGGAGGAGAAGGAGGAAATAGGTAAATAAATACAGCTAGAAGAATGCAGGAAGGAAATAAATAGGTAAATAAATACAGCTAGAAGAATGCAGGAAGGAAATAAATAGGTAAATAAATACAGCTAGAAGAAGGGAGGAGAGGAACAAATAGGTAAATAAATACAGCACCAAGAAGGGAGGAGAAGGAGGAAATAGGTAAATAAATACAGCTAGAAGAAGGGAGGAGGGGAACAAATAGGTAAATAAATACAACTATAAGAAGGGAGGAGAAGGAGGAAATACGTAAATAAATACAGCTAGAAGAAAGGAGGAGGGGAACAAATAGGTAAATAAATACAGCTAGAAGAAGGGAGGAGGGGGAACAAATACGTAAATAAATACAGCTAGAAGAATGGAGGAGGGGGAAGAAATAGGTAAAATATTCCGGCTAGAAGAAGGGAGGAGGGAGAACAAATCGGTGAATAAATACAGCTAGAAGAATGCAGGAAGGAAATAAATAGGTAAATAAATATAGCTAGAAGAAGGGAGGAGGGGGACGAAATAGGTAAATAAATACAGCTAGAAGAAGGGAGGAGGGGAACAAATAGGTAAATAAATACAACTATAAGAAGGGAGGAGAAGGAGGAAATAGGTAAATAAATACAGCTAGAAGAAAGGAGGAGGGGAACAAATAGGTAAATAAATGAAGCTAGGAGAAAGGAGGAGGGGGAGGAAATATGTAAATAAATACAGCTAGGTGAATAGAGGAGGGGGAGGAAATTGGTAAATATATACAGCTCGAAGATGGGAGGAGGGGAACAAATAGGTAAATAAATACAGCTAGAAGAAGGGAGGAGGGGGAAGAAATAGATAAATAAATACAGCTAGAAGGAGGGAGAAGGGCGAGGAAATAGGTAAATAAGTACAGCTAGTAGAAGGGAGGAGGGGAGGAAATAGGTAAATAAATACAGCTAGAAGAAGGGAGGAGAAGGAGGAAATAGGTAAATAATTACAGCTAGAAGAATGCAAGAAGGAAATAAATGCGTAAATAAATACAGCTAGAAGAAGGGAGGAGGGGGAAGAAATAGGTAAATAAATACAGGTAGAAGAAGGGAGGATGGGGAACAAATAGGTAAATAAATACAGCTAGAAGAATGCAGGAAGGAAATAAATAGGTAAATAAATACAGCTAGAAGAATGCAGGAAGGAAATAAATAGGTAAATAAATACAGCTAGAAGAAGGGAGGAGGGGGAAGAAATAGGTAAATAAATACAGCTAGAAGAAGGGAGGAGGGGAACAAATAGGTATATAAATACAGCTAGAAGAAGGGAGGAGGGGGAACAAATCGGTAAATAAATACAGCTAGAAGAATGCAGGAAGGAAATAAATAGTTAAATAAATACAGCTAGAAGAAGGGAGGAGGGGGAATAAATAGGTAAATAAATACAGCTAGAAGAATGCAGGACGGAAATAAATAGGTAAATAAATACAGCTAGAAGAAGGGAGGAGGGGGAAGAAATAGGTAAATAAATACAGCTAGAAGAAGGGAGGAGGGGAACAAATAGGTATATAAATACAGCTAGAAGAAGGGAGGAGGGGGAACAAATCGGTAAATAAATACAGCTAGAAGAATGCAGGAAGGAAATAAATAGGTAAATAAATACAGCTAGAAGAAGGGAGGAGGGGGAAGAAATAGGTAAATAAATACAGGTAGAAGAATGCAGGAAGGAAATAAATAGGTAAATAAATACAGCACCAAGAAGGGAGGAGAAGGAGGAAATAGGTAAATAAATACAGCTAGAAGAATGAAGGAAGGAAATAAATAGGTAAATAAATACAGCTAGAAGAATGCAGGAAGGAAATAAATAGGTAAATAAATACAGCTAGAAGAAGGGAGGAGGGGAACAAATAGGTAAATAAATACAGCACCAAGAAGGGAGGAGAAGGAGGAAATAGGTAAATAAATACAGCTAGAAGAAGGGAGGAGGGAGAACAAATCGGTGAATAAATACAGCTAGAAGAATGCAGGAAGGAAATAAATAGGTAAATAAATACAGCTAGAAGAAGGGAGGAGGGGGACGAAATAGGTAAATAAATACAGCTAGAAGAAGGGAGGAGGGGAACAAATAGGTAAATAAATACAGCTATAAGAAGGGAGGAGAAGGAGGAAATAGGTAAATAAATACAGCTAGAAGAAAGGAGGAGGGGAACAAATAGGTAAATAAATACAGCTAGAAGAAGGGAGGAGGGGGAACAAATAGGTAAATAAATACAGCTAAAAGAAGGGAGGAGGGGGAGGAAATAGGTAAATAAATACAGCTAGTAGAAGGGAGGAGGGGAACAAATCGGTAAATAAATACAGCTAGAAGAAGGGAGGAGGGGGAAGAAATAGGTAAATAAATACAGCTAGAAGAAGGGAGGAGGGGAACAAATAGGTAAATAAATACAGCTACAAGAAGGGAGGAGAAAGAGGAAATAGGTAAATAAATACAGCTAGAAGAAAGGAGGAGGGGAACAAATAGGTAAATAAATACAGCTAGAAGAAGGGAGGAGGGGGAACAAATACGTAAATAAATACAGCTAGAAGAAGGGAGGAGGGGGAAGAAATAGGTAAAAAATTCCGGCTAGAAGAAGGGAGGAGGGAGAACAAATCGGTGAATAAATACAGCTAGAAGAATGCAGGAAGGAAATAAATAGGTAAATAAATACAGCTAGAAGAAGGGAGGAGGGGAACAAATAGGTAAATAAATACAGCACCAAGAAGGGAGGAGAAGGAGGAAATAGGTAAATAAATACAGCTAGAAGAAGGGAGGAGGGAGAACAAATCGGTGAATAAATACAGCTAGAAGAATGCAGGAAGGAAATAAATAGGTAAATAAATACAGCTAGAAGAAGGGAGGAGGGGGACGAAATAGGTAAATAAATACAGCTAGAAGAATGCAGGAAGGAAATAAATAGGTAAATAAATACAGCTATAAGAAGGGAGGAGAAGGAGGAAATAGGTAAATAAATACAGCTAGAAGAAAGGAGGAGGGGAACAAATAGGTAAATAAATACAGCTAGAAGAAGGGAGGAGGGGGAACAAATAGGTAAATAAATACAGCTATAAGAAGGGAGGAGAAGGAGGAAATAGGTAAATAAATACAGCTAGAAGAAGGGAGTAGGGGAACAAATCAGTAAATAAATACAGCTAGAAGAAGGGAGGAGGGGGAAGAAATAGGTAAATAAATACAGCTAGAAGAAGGGAGGAGGGGGAACAAATAGGTAAATAAATACAGCTAAAAGAAGGGAGGAGGGGGAGGAAATAGGTAAATAAATACAGCTAGAAGAAGGGAGGAGGGGAACAAATCGGTAAATAAATACAGCTAGAAGAAGGGAGGAGTGGGAGGAAATTGGTAAATAAATACAGCTAGGAGATTGGAGGATGGGGAGGAAATAGGTAAATAAATACAGCTAGGAGATTGGAGGATGGGGAGGAAATAGGTAAATAAATACAGCTAGGAGATTGGAGGAGGGGGAGGAAATAGGTAAATAAATACAGCTAGAAGAAGGGAGGAGGGGGAAGAAATAGGTAAATAAATACAGCTAAAAGAAGGGAGGAAGGGAACAAATAGGTATATAAATAAAGCTAGAAGAAGGGAGGAGGGGGAACAAATCGGTAAATAAATACAGCTAGAAGAATGCAGGAAGGAAATAAATAGGTAAATAAATACAGCTAGAAGAAGGGAGGAGGGGGAAGAAATAGGTAAATAAATACAGCTAGAAGAAGGGAGGAGGGGAACAAATAGGTAAATAAATACAGCTACAAGAAGGGAGGAGAAGGAGGAAATAGGTAAATAAATACAGCTAGAAGAAAGGAGGAGGGGAACAAATAGGTAAATAAATACAGCTAGAAGAAGGGAGGAGGGGGAACAAATAGGTAAATAAATACAGCTAGAAGAAAGGAGGAGGGGAACAAATAGGTAAATAAATACAGCTAGAAGAAGGGAGGAGGGGGAACAAATACGTAAATAAATACAGCTAGAAGAAGGGAGGAGGGGGAAGAAATAGGTAAATAAATACAGCTAGAAGAATGCAGGAAGGAAATAAATAGGTAAATAAATACAGCTAGAAGAAGGGAGGAGGGGAACAAATAGGTAAATAAATACAGCACCAAGAAGGGAGGAGAAGGAGGAAATAGGTAAATAAATACAGCTAGAAGAAAGGAGGAGGGGAACAAATAGGTAAATAAATACAGCTAGAAGAATGCAGGAAGGAAATAAATAGGTAAATAAATACAGCTAGAAGAAGGGAGGAGGGGGAAGAAATAGGTAAATAAATACAGCTAAAAGAAAGGAGGAGGGGAACAAATAGGTAAATAAATACAGCTACAAGAAGGGAGGAGGGGAAGAAATAGGTAAATAAATGAAGCTAGGAGAAAGGAGGAGGGGGAGGAAATATGTAAATAAATACAGCTAGGTGAATGGAGGAGGGGGAGGAAATTGGTAAATATATACAGCTCGAAGATGGGAGGAGTGGGAGGAAATTGGTAAATAAATACAGCTAGGAGATTGGAGGAGGGGGAGGAAATAGGTAAATAAATACAGCTAGAAGAAGGGAGGAGTGGGAACAAATAGGTAAATAAATACAGCTAGGAGAAGGGAGGAGGGGGAAGAAATAGATAAATAAATACAGCTAGAAGGAGGGAGGAGGGCGAGGAAATAAGTAAATAAGTACAGCTAGAAGAAGGGAGGAGGGGAGGAAATAGGTAAATAAATACAGCTAGAAGAATGCAGGAAGGAAATAAATAGGTAAATAAATACAGCTAGAAGAAGGGAGGAGGGGAACAAATAGGTAAATAAATACAGCACCAAGAAGGGAGGAGAAGGAGGAAATAGGTAAATAAATACAGCTAGAAGAAAGGAGGAGGGGAACAAATAGGTAAATAAATACAGCTAGAAGAATGCAGGAAGGAAATAAATAGGTAAATAAATACAGCTAGAAGAAGGGAGGAGGGGGAAGAAATAGGTAAATAAATACAGCTAAAAGAAGGGAGGAGGGGAACAAATAGGTAAATAAATACAGCTACAAGAAGGGAGGAGGGGAACAAATAGGTAAATAAATGAAGCTAGGAGAAAGGAGGAGGGGGAGGAAATATGTAAATAAATACAGCTAGGTGAATGGAGGAGGGGGAGGAAATTGGTAAATATATACAGCTCGAAGATGGGAGGAGTGGGAGGAAATTGGTAAATAAATACAGCTAGGGGATTGGAGGAGGGGGAGGAAATAGGTAAATAAATACAGCTAGAAGAAGGGAGGAGTGGGAACAAATAGGTAAATAAATACAGCTAGGAGAAGGGAGGAGGGGGAAGAAATAGATAAATAAATACAGCTAGAAGGAGGGAGGAGAAGGAGGAAATAGGTAAATAATTACAGCTAGAAGAATGCAAGAAGGAAATAAATGCGTAAATAAATACAGCTAGAAGAAGGGAGGAGGGGGAAGAAATAGGTAAATAAATACAGGTAGAAGAAGGGAGGAGGGGGAACAAATAGGTAAATAAATACAGGTAGAAGAAAGGAGGAGGGGGAGGAAATAGGTAAATAAATACAGCTAGAAGAAGGGAGGAGGGGGAGGAAATAGGTAAATAAATACAGCTAGGAGATTGGAGGAGGGGGAGGAAATAGGTAAATAAATACAGCTAGAAGAAGGGAGGAGTGGGAACAAATAGGTAAATAAATACAGCTAGAAGAATGCAGGAAGGAAATAAATAGGTAAATAAATACAGCTAAAAGAAGGGAGGAGGGGGAACAAATAGGTAAATAAATACAGGTAGAAGAAAGGAGGAGGGGGAGGAAATAGGTAAATAAATACAGCTAGAAGAAGGGAGGAGGGGGAGGAAATAGTTAAATAAATACAGCTAGGAGATTGGAGGAGGGGGAGGAAATAGGTAAATAAATACAGCTAGAAGAAGGGAGGAGTGGGAACAAATAGGTAAATAAATACAGCTAGAAGAATGCAGGAAGGAAATAAATAGGTAAATAAATACAGCTAGAAGAAGGGAGGATGGGGAAGAAATAGGTAAATAAATACAGCTAGAAGAAGGGAGGAGGGGAACAAATAGGTATATAAATACAGCTAGAAGAAGGGAGGAGGGGGAACAAATCGGTAAATAAATACAGCTAGAATAATGCAGGAAGGAAATAAATAGGTAAATAAATACAGCTAGAAGAAGGGAGGAAGGGGAAGAAATAGGTAAATAAATACAGCTAGAAGAATGCAGGAAGGAAATAAATAGGTAAATAAATACAGCTAGAAGAAGGGAGGAGGGGGAAGAAATAGATAAATAAATACAGCTAGAAGGAGGGAGGAGGGCGAGGAAATAGGTAAATAAGTACAGCTAGAAGAAGGGAGGAGGGGAGGAAATAGGTAAATAGATACAGCTAGAAGAAGGGAGGAGAAGGAGGAAATAGGTAAATAATTACAGCTAGAAGAATGCAAGAAGGAAATAAATGCGTAAATAAATACAGCTAGAAGAAGGGAGGAGGGGGAAGAAATAGGTAAATAAATACAGGTAGAAGAAGGGAGGAGGGGGAACAAATAGGTAAATAAATACAGGTAGAAGAAAGGAGGAGGGGGAGGAAATAGGTAAATAAATACAGCTAGAAGAAGGGAGGAGGGGGAGGAAATAGGTAAATAAATACAGCTAGGAGATTGGAGGAGGGGGAGGAAATAGTAAAATAAATACAGCTAGAAGAAGGGAGGAGTGGGAACAAATAGGTAAATAAATACAGCTAGAAGAATGCAGGAAGGAAATAAATAGGTAAATAAATACAGCTAAAAGAAGGGAGGAGGGGGAAGAAATAGGTAAATAAATACAGGTAGAAGAAAGGAGGAGGGGGAGGAAATAGGTAAATAAATACAGCTAGAAGAAGGGAGGAGTGGGAACAAATAGGTAAATAAATACAGCTAGAAGAATGCAGGAAGGAAATAAATAGGTAAATAAATACAGCTAGAAGAAGGGAGGAAGGGGAAGAAATAGGTAAATAAATACAGCTAGAAGAATGCAGGAAGGAAATAAATAGGTAAATAAATACAGCTAGAAGAAGGGAGGAGGGGGAAGAAATAGATAAATAAATACAGCTAGAAGGAGGGAGGAGGGCGAGGAAATAGGTAAATAAGTACAGCTAGAAGAAGGGAGGAGGGGAGGAAATAGGTAAATAGATACAGCTAGAAGAAGGGAGGAGAAGGAGGAAATAGGTAAATAATTACAGCTAGAAGAATGCAAGAAGGAAATAAATGCGTAAATAAATACAGCTAGAAGAAGGGAGGAGGGGGAAGAAATAGGTAAATAAATACAGGTAGAAGAAGGGAGGAGGGGGAACAAATAGGTAAATAAATACAGGTAGAAGAAAGGAGGAGGGGGAGGAAATAGGTAAATAAATACAGCTAGAAGAAGGGAGGAGGGGGAGGAAATAGGTAAATAAATACAGCTAGGAGATTGGAGGAGGGGGAGGAAATAGGTAAATAAATACAGCTAGAAGAAGGGAGGAGTGGGAACAAATAGGTAAATAAATACAGCTAGAAGAATGCAGGAAGGAAATAAATAGGTAAATAAATACAGCTAAAAGAAGGGAGGAGGGGGAAGAAATAGGTAAATAAATACAGCTAGAAGAAGGGAGGAGGGGAACAAATAGATATATAAATACAGCTAGAAGAAGGGAGGAGGGGGAACAAATCGGTAAATAAATACAGCTAGAAGAATGCAGGAAGGAAATAAATAGGTAAATAAATACAGCTAGAAGATGGGAGGAGGGGGAAGAAATAGGTAAATAAATACAGCTAGAAGAATGCAGGAAGGAAATAAATAGGTAAATAAATACAGCTAGAAGAAGGGAGGAGGGGAACAAATAGGTAAATAAATACAGCACCAAGAAGGGAGGAGAAGGAGGAAATAGGTAAATAAATACAGCTAGAAGAAAGGAGGAGGGGAACAAATAGGTAAATAAATACAGCTAGAAGAAGGGAGGAGGGGGAACAAATACGTAAAAAAATACAGCTAGAAGAAGGGAGGAGGGGGAAGAAATAGGTAAAAAATCCCGGCTAGAAGAAGGGAGGAGGGAGAACAAATAGGTAAATAAATACAGGTAGAAGAAAGGAGGAGGGGGAGGAAATAGGTAAATAAATACAGCTAGAAGAAGGGAGGAGGGGGAGGAAATAGGTAAATAAATACAGCTAGGAGATTGGAGGAGGGGGAGGAAATAGGTAAATAAATACAGCTAGAAGAAAGGAGGAGGGGGAGGAAATAGGTAAATAAATACAGCTAGAAGAAGGGAGGAGGGGGAGGAAATAGGTAAATAAATACAGCTAGGAGATTGGAGGAGGGGGAGGAAATAGGTAAATAAATACAGCTAGAAGAAGGGAGGAGTGGGAACAAATAGGTAAATAAATACAGCTAGAAGAATTGAGGAAGGAAATAAATAGGTAAATAAATACAGCTAGAAGAAGGGAGGAGGGGGCAGAAATAGGTAAATAAATACAGCTAGAAGAAGGGAGGAGGGGAACAAATAGGTATATAAATACAGCTAGAAGAAGGGAGGAGGGGGAACAAATCGGTAAATAAATACAGCTAGAAGAATGCAGGAAGGAAATAAATAGGTAAATAAATACAGCTAGAAGAAGGGAGGAGGGGGAAGAAATAGGTAAATAAATACAGCTAGAAGAATGCAGGAAGGAAATAAATAGGTTAATAAATACAGCTAGAAGAAGGGAGGAGGGGAACAAATAGGTAAATAAATACAGCTAGAAGAAGGGAGGAGGGGGAACAAATTCGTAAAAAAATACAGCTAGAAGAAGGGAGGAGGGGGAAGAAATAGGTAAAAAATTCCGGCTAGAAGAAGGGAGGAGGGAGAACAAATCGGTGAATAAATACAGCTAGAAGAATGCAGGAAGGAAATAAATAGGTAAATAAATACAGCTAGAAGAAGGGAGGAGGGAGACGAAATAGGTAAATAAATACAGCTAGAAGAAGGGAGGAGGGGAACAAATAGGTAAATAAATACAGCTATAAGAAGGGAGGAGAAGGAGGAAATAGGTAAATAAATACAGCTAGAAGAAGGGAGGAGGGGGAACAAATACGTAAATAAATACAGCTAGAAGAAGGGAGGAGGGGGAAGAAATAGGTAAAAATTTCCGTCTAGAAGAAGGGAGGAGGGAGAACAAATCGGTGACCGGTCACCCCTGGCTTGGTGCGAGTGGCAGGAACGGGCCGGGCCGGGCTGGCGACGCGCACCGTAGACTTGGTGCGAGTGGCATGAACAGGCCGGACCGGGCTGGCGACGCGCACCGTAGACTTGGTGCGTGGAGCAGGGACAGGCCGGGCCGGGCTGGCGACGCACCCTGTAGGCTTGGTGCGTGGAGCAGGGACAGGCCGGGCTGGGCTGACGACGCACACTGTAGGCTTGGTGCGTGGAGCAGGGACAGGCCGGACAGGGCTGGCGACGCACACCGTAGGCTTGGTGCGTGGAGCAGGGACAGGCCGGGCAGGGCTGGCGACGCACACCGTAGGCTTGGTGCGTGGAGCAGGAACAGGCCGGGCTGGGCTGGCGACGCACACCGTAGGTTTGGTGCGTGGAGCAGGGACAGGCCGGGCTGGGCTGTCGACGCACACCGTAGGCTTGGTGCGTGGAGCAGGAACAGGCCGGGCAGGGCTGGCGACGCACACCATAGGCTTGGTGCGTGGAGCAGGAACAGGCCGGGCTGGGCTGGCGACGCACACCGTAGGTTTGGTGCGTGGAGCAGGGACAGGCCGGGCTGGGCTGTCGACGCACACCGTAGGCTTGGTGCGTGGAGCAGGAACAGGCCGGGCTGGGCTGTCGACGCACACCGTAGGCTTGGTGCGTGGAGCAGGAACAGGCCGGACCGTACTGGGAACACACACCACTGGCCTTAAACGGGGATCAGGAACGGGCCGGACCGGACTGGCAATACACCTCAGTACCTCTCGCCGTGCCTCTACAACTTCCTTCCCTCCTCTCGCCAATGGCTCCCGTAACCCGGTGGCCTTCTCTCCTCGTCTCCCATTTCGCCCTGTGGCAGCCTCCTGCTGCCCAGTCGCCCATGCCGTGTGCCCCCCCCTAAAAAATTATTGGGGGTGCCTCTCGTCCGTCCGACGATGGCACTGCTGACGCCGCTGCTCCTCTCTCGCCAGGGCCTTAATCCTACCCCAAGGTCCCTTGCCCCCGAGCATGTCCTCCCAGGACCACGATTTGCCCACCTGGGCCATCGCCAGCCTCTCCATCTCCTTTCCTGGCGCTTCCTCCCATGTCCAGTCTGCCTGCTCCTGGACACGCTGCTTGGTCCTTTTATGGTGGGTTTTTCTGTCACGAACGTCGTATGAAGGAGTGGACCAAAGCGCAGCGTTAGTTGCGAACATACTTGCTTTATTTAATTAAAGCATACACACGAAATAACAAAACAATAAACGACTCGTGAAGTCCTCAGTGACAATGACCGAACACGGAACAAAAACCCACAAACACAGAGTGAAACACAGACAGTTAAATATGGCTCCCAATCAGAGACAACCAGCACACAGCTGACACTCGTTGCCTCTGATTGGGAGTCACTCAGTCAAACATAGAAATAAACAACCTAGAACACCCAACATAGAAAAAGAAAACATAGAATGAACACACCCTGGCTCAACATAATGAGTCCCAGAGCCAGGGTGTGACAAGAAGAAGGGAGGAGGGAGAACAAATTGGTGAATAAATACAGCTAGAAGAATGCAGGAAGGAAATAAATAGGTAAATAAATACAGCTAGAAGAAAGGAGGAGGGGAACAAATAGGTAAATAAATACAGCTAGAAGAAGGGAGGAGGGGGAACAAATAGGTAAATAAATACAGCTATAAGAAGGGAGGAGAATGAGGAAATAGGTAAATAAATACAGCTAGAAGAAAGGAGGAGGGGAACAAATAGGTAAATAAATACAGCTAGAAGAAGGGAGGAGGGGAAACAAATAGGTAAATAAATACAGCTAAAAGAAGGGAGGAGGGGGAGGAAATAGGTAAATAAATACAGCTAGAAGAAGGGAGGAGGGGAACAAATCGGTATATAAATACAGCTAGAAGTAAGGAGGAGGTGGAAGAAATAGGTAAATAAATACAGCTATAAGAAGGGAGGAGAATGAGGAAATAGGTAAATAAATACAGCTAGAAGAAAGGAGGAGGGGAACAAATAGGTAAATAAATACAGCTAGAAGAAGGGAGGAGGGGGAACAAATAGGTAAATAAATACAGCTAAAAGAAGGGAGGAGGGGGAGGAAATAGGTAAATAAATACAGCTAGAAGAAAGGAGGAGGGGAACAAATAGGTAAATAAATGCAGCTAGAAGAAGGGAGGAGGGGGAAGAAATAGGTAAATAAATACAGCTATAAGAAGGGAGGAGAATGAGGAAATAGGTAAATAAATACAGCTAGAAGAAAGGAGGAGGGGAACAAATAGGTAAATAAATACAGCTAGAAGAAGGGAGGAGGGGGAACAAATTGGTAAATAAATACAGCTAAAAGAAGGGAGGAGGGGGAGGAAATAGGTAAATAAACACAGCTAGAAGAAGGGAGGAGGGGAACAAATCGGTAAATAAATACAGCTAGAAGAAGGGAGGAGGGGGAAGAAATAGGTAAATAAATACAGCTAGAAGAAAGGAGGAGGGGAACAAATAGGTAAATAAATGCAGCTAGAAGAAGGGAGGAGTGGGAACAAATAGGTAAATAAATACAGCTAGGAGAAGGGAGGAGGGGGAAGAAATAGATAAATAAATACAGCTAGAAGGAGGGAGGAGGGCGAGGAAATAGGTAAATAAGTACAGCTAGAAGAAGGGAGGAGGGGAGGAAATAGGTAAATAAATACAGCTAGAAGAAGGGAGGAGAAGGAGGAAATAGGTAAATAATTACAGCTAGAAGAATGCAAGAAGGAAATAAATGCGTAAATAAATACAGCTAGAAGAAGGGAGGAGGTGGAAGAAGAGGGGGAAGAAATAGGTAAATAAATACAGGTATAAGAAGGGAGGAGGGGGAACAAATAGGTAAATAAATACAGGTAGAAGAAAGGAGGAGGGGGAGGAAATAGGTAAATAAATACAGCTAGAAGAAGGGAGGAGGGGGAGGAAATAGGTAAATAAATACAGCTAGGAGATTGGAGGAGGGGGAGGAAATAGGTAAATAAATACAGCTAGAAGAAGGGAGGAGTGGGAACAAATAGGTAAATAAATACAGCTAGAAGAATGCAGGAAGGAAATAAATAGGTAAATAAATACAGCTAGAAGAAGGGAGGAGGGGGAAGAAATAGGTAAATAAATACAGCTAGAAGAAGGGAGGAGGGGAACAAATAGGTATATAAATACAGCTAGAAGAAGGGAGGAGGGGGAACAAATCGGTAAATAAATAAAGCTAGAAGAATGCAGGAAGGAAATAAATAGGTAAATAAATACAGCTAGAAGAAGGGAGGAGGGGGAAGAAATAGGTAAATAAATACAGCTAGAAGAATGCAGGAAGGAAATAAATAGGTAAATAAATACAGCTAAAAGAAGGGAGGAGGGGGAAGAAATAGGTAAATAAATACAGCTAGAAGAATGCAGGAAGGAAATAAATAGGTAAATAATTACAGCTAGAAGAATGCAAGAAGGAAATAAATGCGTAAATGTATACAGCTAGAAGAAGGGAGGAGGTTGAAGAAGAGGGGGAAGAAATAGGTAAATAAATAAAGGTATAAGAAGGGAGGAGGGGGAACAAATAGGTAAATAAATACAGGTAGAAGAAAGGAGGAGGGGGAGGAAATAGGTAAATAAATACAGCTAGAAGAAGGGAGGAGGGGGAGGAAATAGGTAAATAAATACAGCTAGGAGATTGGAGGAGGGGGAGGAAATAGGTAAATAAATACAGCTAGAAGAAGGGAGGAGTGGGAACAAATAGGTAAATAAATACAGCTAGAAGAATGCAGGAAGGAAATAAATAGGTAAATAAATACAGCTAGAAGAAGGGAGGAGGGGGAAGAAATAGGTAAATAAATACAGCTAGAAGAAGGGAGGAGGGGAACAAATAGGTATATAAATACAGCTAGAAGAAGGGAGGAGGGGGAACAAATCGGTAAATAATTACAGCTAGAAGAATGCAGGAAGGAAATAAATAGGTAAATAAATACAGCTAGAAGAAGGGAGGAGGGGGAAGAAATAGGTAAATAAATACAGCTAGAAGAATGCAGGAAAGAAATAAATAGGTAAATAAATACAGCTAGAAGAAGGGAGGAGAGGAACAAATAGGTAAATAAATACAGCACCAAGAAGGGAGGAGAAGGAGGAAATAGGTAAATAAATACAGCTAGAAGAAAGGAGGAGGGGAACAAATAGGTAAATAAATACAGCTAGAAGAAGGGAGGAGGGGAACAAATAGGTAAATAAATACATCTACAAGAATGGAGGAGGGGGAAGAAATAGGTAAAAAATTCCGGCTAGAAGAAGGGAGGAGGGAGAACAAATCGGTGATTAAATACAGCTAGAAGAATGCAGGAAGGAAAAAAATAGGTAAATAAATACAGCTAGAAGAAGGGAGGAGGGGGACGAAATAGGTAAATAAATACAGCTAGAAGAAGGGAGGAGGGGAACAAATAGGTAAATAAATACAGCTATAAGAAGGGAGGAGAATGAGGAAATAGGTAAATAAATACAGCTAGAAGAAAGGAGGAGGGGAACAAATAGGTAAATAAATACAGCTAGAAGAAGGGAGGAGGGGGAACAAATAGGTAAATAAATACAGCTAAAAGAAGGGAGGAGGGGGAGGAAATAGGTAAATAAATACAGCTAGAAGAAGGGAGGAGGGGAACAAATCGGTATATAAATACAGCTAGAAGTAGGGAGGAGGTGGAAGAAATAGGTAAATAAATACAGCTATAAGAAGGGAGGAGAATGAGGAAATAGGTAAATAAATACAGCTAGAAGAAAGGAGGAGGGGAACAAATAGGTAAATAAATACAGCTAGAAGAAGGGAGGAGGGGGAACAAATAGGTAAATAAATACAGCTAAAAGAAGGGAGGAGGGGGAGGAAATAGGTAAATAAATACAGCTAGAAGAAAGGAGGAGGGGAACAAATAGGTAAATTAATGCAGCTAGAAGAAGGGAGGAGTGGGAACAAATAGGTAAATAAATACAGCTAGGAGAAGGGAGGAGGGGGAAGAAATAGATAAATAAATACAGCTAGAAGGAGGGAGGAGGGCGAGGAAATAGGTAAATAAGTACAGCTAGAAGAAGGGAGGAGGGGAGGAAATAGGTAAATAAATACAGCTAGAAGAAGGGAGGAGAAGGAGGAAATAGGTAAATAATTACAGCTAGAAGAATGCAAGAAGGAAATAAATGCGTAAATAAATACAGCTAGAAGAAGGGAGGAGGGGGAAGAAGAGGGGGAAGAAATAGGTAAATAAATACAGGTATAAGAAGGGAGGAGGGGGAACAAATATGTAAATAAATACAGGTAGAAGAAAGGAGGAGGGGGAGGAAATAGGTAAATAAATACAGCTAGAAGAAGGGAGGAGGGGGAGGAAATAGGTAAATAAATACAGCTAGGAGATTGGAGGAGGGGGAGGAAATAGGTAAATAAATACAGCTAGAAGAAGGGAGGAGTGGGAACAAATAGGTAAATAAATACAGCTAGAAGAATGCAGGAAGGAAATAAATAGGTAAATAAATACAGCTAGAAGAAGGGAGGAGGGGGAATAAATAGGTAAATAAATACAGCTAGAAGAAGGGAGGAGGGGAACAAATAGGTATATAAATACAGCTAGAAGAAGGGAGGAGGGGGAACAAATAGGTAAATAAATACAGCTAAAAGAAGGGAGGAGGGGGAGGAAATAGGTAAATAAATACAGCTAGAAGAAGGGAGGAGGGGAACAAATCGGTAAATAAATACAGCTAGAAGAAGGGAGGAGGGGGAAGAAATAGGTAAATAAATACAGCTATAAGAAGGGAGGAGAAGGAGGAAATAGGTAAATAAATACAGCTAGAAGAAAGGAGGAGGGGAACAAATAGGTAAATAAATACAGCTAGAAGAAGGGAGGAGGGGGAACAAATAGGTAAATAAATACAGCTAAAAGAAGGGAGGAGGGGGAGGAAATAGGTAAATAAATACAGCTAGAAGAAGGGAGGAGGGGAACAAATCGGTAAATAAATACAGCTAGAAGAAGGGAGGAGGGGGAAGAAATAGGTAAATAAATACAGCTAGAAGAAAGGAGGAGGGGAACAAATAGGTAAATAAATGCAGCTAGAAGAAGGGAGGAGTGGGAACAAATAGGTAAATAAATACAGCTAGGAGAAGGGAGGAGGGGGAAGAAATAGATAAATAAATACAGCTAGAAGGAGGGAGGAGGGCGAGGAAATAGGTAAATAAGTACAGCTAGAAGAAGGGAGGAGGGGAGGAAATAGGTAAATAAATACAGCTAGAAGAAGGGAGGAGAAGGAGGAAATAGGTAAATAATTACAGCTAGAAGAATGCAAGAAGGAAATAAATGCGTAAATAAATACAGCTAGAAGAAGGGAGGAGGTGGAAGAAGAGGGGGAAGAAATAGGTAAATAAATACAGGTATAAGAAGGGAGGAGGGGGAACAAATAGGTAAATAAATACAGGTAGAAGAAAGGAGGAGGGGGAGGAAATAGGTAAATAAATACAGCTAGAAGAAGGGAGGAGGGGGAGGAAATAGGTAAATAAATACAGCTAGGAGATTGGAGGAGGGGGAGGAAATAGGTAAATAAATACAGGTATAAGAAGGGAGGAGGGGGAACAAATAGGTAAATAAATACAGGTAGAAGAAAGGAGGAGGGGGAGGAAATAGGTAAATAAATACAGCTAGAAGAAGGGAGGAGGGGGAGGAAATAGGTAAATAAATACAGCTAGGAGATTGGAGGAGGGGGAGGAAATAGGTAAATAAATACAGCTAGAAGAAGGGAGGAGTGGGAACAAATAGGTAAATAAATACAGCTAGAAGAATGCAGGAAGGAAATAAATAGGTAAATAAATACAGCTAGAAGAAGGGAGGAGGGGGAATAAATAGGTAAATAAATACAGCTAGAAGAAGGGAGGAGGGGAACAAATAGGTATATAAATACAGCTAGAAGAAGGGAGGAGGGGGAACAAATAGGTAAATAAATACAGCTAAAAGAAGGGAGGAGGGGGAGGAAATAGGTAAATAAATACAGCTAGAAGAAGGGAGGAGGGGAACAAATCGGTAAATAAATACAGCTAGAAGAAGGGAGGAGGGGGAAGAAATAGGTAAATAAATACAGCTATAAGAAGGGAGGAGAAGGAGGAAATAGGTAAATAAATACAGCTAGAAGAAAGGAGGAGGGGAACAAATAGGTAAATAAATACAGCTAGAAGAAGGGAGGAGGGGGAACAAATAGGTAAATAAATACAGCTAAAAGAAGGGAGGAGGGGGAGGAAATAGGTAAATAAATACAGCTAGAAGAAGGGAGGAGGGGAACAAATCGGTAAATAAATACAGCTAGAAGAAGGGAGGAGGGGGAAGAAATAGGTAAATAAATACAGCTAGAAGAAAGGAGGAGGGGAACAAATAGGTAAATAAATGCAGCTAGAAGAAGGGAGGAGTGGGAACAAATAGGTAAATAAATACAGCTAGGAGAAGGGAGGAGGGGGAAGAAATAGATAAATAAATACAGCTAGAAGGAGGGAGGAGGGCGAGGAAATAGGTAAATAAGTACAGCTAGAAGAAGGGAGGAGGGGAGGAAATAGGTAAATAAATACAGCTAGAAGAAGGGAGGAGAAGGAGGAAATAGGTAAATAATTACAGCTAGAAGAATGCAAGAAGGAAATAAATGCGTAAATAAATACAGCTAGAAGAAGGGAGGAGGTGGAAGAAGAGGGGGAAGAAATAGGTAAATAAATACAGGTATAAGAAGGGAGGAGGGGGAACAAATAGGTAAATAAATACAGGTAGAAGAAAGGAGGAGGGGGAGGAAATAGGTAAATAAATACAGCTAGAAGAAGGGAGGAGGGGGAGGAAATAGGTAAATAAATACAGCTAGGAGATTGGAGGAGGGGGAGGAAATAGGTAAATAAATACAGCTAGAAGAAGGGAGGAGTGGGAACAAATAGGTAAATAAATACAGCTAGAAGAATGCAGGAAGGAAATAAATAGGTCAATAAATATAGCTAGAAGAAGGGAGGAGGGGGAAGAAATAGGTAAATAAATACAGCTAGAAGAAGGGAGGAGGGGAACAAATAGGTATATAAATACAGCTAGAAGAAGGGAGGAGTGGGAACAAATAGGTAAATAAATACAGCTAGAAGAATGCAGGAAGGAAATAAATAGGTAAATAAATACAGCTAGAAGAAGGGAGGAGGGGGAAGAAATAGGTAAATAAATACAGCTAGAAGAAGGGAGGAGGGGGAAGAAATAGGTAAATAAATACAGCTAGAAGAAGGGAGGAGGGGAACAAATAGGTATATAAATACAGCTAGAAGAAGGGAGGAGGGGGAACAAATCGGTAAATAATTACAGCTAGAAGAATGCAGGAAGGAAATAAATAGGTAAATAAATACAGCTAGAAGAAGGGAGGAGGGGGAAGAAATAGGTAAATAAATACAGCTAGAAGAATGCAGGAAAGAAATAAATAGGTAAATAAATACAGCTAGAAGAAGGGAGGAGAGGAACAAATAGGTAAATAAATACAGCACCAAGAAGGGAGGAGAAGGAGGAAATAGGTAAATAAATACAGCTAGAAGAAAGGAGGAGGGGAACAAATAGGTAAATAAATACAGCTAGAAGAAGGGAGGAGGGGAACAAATAGGTAAATAAATACATCTACAAGAATGGAGGAGGGGGAAGAAATAGGTAAAAAATTCCGGCTAGAAGAAGGGAGGAGGGAGAACAAATCGGTGATTAAATACAGCTAGAAGAATGCAGGAAGGAAAAAAATAGGTAAATAAATACAGCTAGAAGAAGGGAGGAGGGGGACGAAATAGGTAAATAAATACAGCTAGAAGAAGGGAGGAGGGGAACAAATAGGTAAATAAATACAGCTATAAGAAGGGAGGAGAATGAGGAAATAGGTAAATAAATACAGCTAGAAGAAAGGAGGAGGGGAACAAATAGGTAAATAAATACAGCTAGAAGAAGGGAGGAGGGGGAACAAATAGGTAAATAAATACAGCTAAAAGAAGGGAGGAGGGGGAGGAAATAGGTAAATAAATACAGCTAGAAGAAGGGAGGAGGGGAACAAATCGGTATATAAATACAGCTAGAAGTAGGGAGGAGGTGGAAGAAATAGGTAAATAAATACAGCTATAAGAAGGGAGGAGAATGAGGAAATAGGTAAATAAATACAGCTAGAAGAAAGGAGGAGGGGAACAAATAGGTAAATAAATACAGCTAGAAGAAGGGAGGAGGGGGAACAAATAGGTAAATAAATACAGCTAAAAGAAGGGAGGAGGGGGAGGAAATAGGTAAATAAATACAGCTAGAAGAAAGGAGGAGGGGAACAAATAGGTAAATTAATGCAGCTAGAAGAAGGGAGGAGTGGGAACAAATAGGTAAATAAATACAGCTAGGAGAAGGGAGGAGGGGGAAGAAATAGATAAATAAATACAGCTAGAAGGAGGGAGGAGGGCGAGGAAATAGGTAAATAAGTACAGCTAGAAGAAGGGAGGAGGGGAGGAAATAGGTAAATAAATACAGCTAGAAGAAGGGAGGAGAAGGAGGAAATAGGTAAATAATTACAGCTAGAAGAATGCAAGAAGGAAATAAATGCGTAAATAAATACAGCTAGAAGAAGGGAGGAGGGGGAAGAAGAGGGGGAAGAAATAGGTAAATAAATACAGGTATAAGAAGGGAGGAGGGGGAACAAATAGGTAAATAAATACAGGTAGAAGAAAGGAGGAGGGGGAGGAAATAGGTAAATAAATACAGCTAGAAGAAGGGAGGAGGGGGAGGAAATAGGTAAATAAATACAGCTAGGAGATTGGAGGAGGGGGAGGAAATAGGTAAATAAATACAGCTAGAAGAAGGGAGGAGTGGGAACAAATAGGTAAATAAATACAGCTAGAAGAAGGGAGGAGGGGGAATAAATAGGTAAATAAATACAGCTAGAAGAAGGGAGGAGGGGAACAAATAGGTATATAAATACAGCTAGAAGAAGGGAGGAGGGGGAACAAATAGGTAAATAAATACAGCTAAAAGAAGGGAGGAGGGGGAGGAAATAGGTAAATAAATACAGCTAGAAGAAGGGAGGAGGGGAACAAATCGGTAAATAAATACAGCTAGAAGAAGGGAGGAGGGGGAAGAAATAGGTAAATAAATACAGCTATAAGAAGGGAGGAGAAGGAGGAAATAGGTAAATAAATACAGCTAGAAGAAAGGAGGAGGGGAACAAATAGGTAAATAAATACAGCTAGAAGAAGGGAGGAGGGGGAACAAATAGGTAAATAAATACAGCTAAAAGAAGGGAGGAGGGGGAGGAAATAGGTAAATAAATACAGCTAGAAGAAGGGAGGAGGGGAACAAATCGGTAAATAAATACAGCTAGAAGAAGGGAGGAGGGGGAAGAAATAGGTAAATAAATACAGCTAGAAGAAAGGAGGAGGGGAACAAATAGGTAAATAAATGCAGCTAGAAGAAGGGAGGAGTGGGAACAAATAGGTAAATAAATACAGCTAGGAGAAGGGAGGAGGGGGAAGAAATAGATAAATAAATACAGCTAGAAGGAGGGAGGAGGGCGAGGAAATAGGTAAATAAGTACAGCTAGAAGAAGGGAGGAGGGGAGGAAATAGGTAAATAAATACAGCTAGAAGAAGGGAGGAGAAGGAGGAAATAGGTAAATAAATACAGCTAGAAGAAGGGAGGAGGGGAACAAATAGGTATATAAATACAGCTAGAAGAAGGGAGGAGGGGGAACAAATAGGTAAATAAATACAGCTAAAAGAAGGGAGGAGGGGGAGGAAATAGGTAAATAAATACAGCTAGAAGAAGGGAGGAGGGGAACAAATCGGTAAATAAATACAGCTAGAAGAAGGGAGGAGGGGGAAGAAATAGGTAAATAAATACAGCTATAAGAAGGGAGGAGAAGGAGGAAATAGGTAAATAAATACAGCTAGAAGAAAGGAGGAGGGGAACAAATAGGTAAATAAATACAGCTAGAAGAAGGGAGGAGGGGGAACAAATAGGTAAATAAATACAGCTAAAAGAAGGGAGGAGGGGGAGGAAATAGGTAAATAAATACAGCTAGAAGAAGGGAGGAGGGGAACAAATCGGTAAATAAATACAGCTAGAAGAAGGGAGGAGGGGGAAGAAATAGGTAAATAAATACAGCTAGAAGAAAGGAGGAGGGGAACAAATAGGTAAATAAATGCAGCTAGAAGAAGGGAGGAGTGGGAACAAATAGGTAAATAAATACAGCTAGGAGAAGGGAGGAGGGGGAAGAAATAGATAAATAAATACAGCTAGAAGGAGGGAGGAGGGCGAGGAAATAGGTAAATAAGTACAGCTAGAAGAAGGGAGAAGGGGAGGAAATAGGTAAATAAATACAGCTAGAAGAAGGGAGGAGAAGGAGGAAATAGGTAAATAATTACAGCTAGAAGAATGCAAGAAGGAAATAAATGCGTAAATAAATACAGCTAGAAGAAGGGAGGAGGTGGAAGAAGAGGGGGAAGAAATAGGTAAATAAATACAGGTATAAGAAGGGAGGAGGGGGAACAAATAGGTAAATAAATACAGGTAGAAGAAAGGAGGAGGGGGAGGAAATAGGTAAATAAATACAGCTAGAAGAAGGGAGGAGGGGGAGGAAATAGGTAAATAAATACAGCTAGGAGATTGGAGGAGGGGGAGGAAATAGGTAAATAAATACAGCTAGAAGAAGGGAGGAGTGGGAACAAATAGGTAAATAAATACAGCTAGAAGAATGCAGGAAGGAAATAAATAGGTCAATAAATATAGCTAGAAGAAGGGAGGAGGGGGAAGAAATAGGTAAATAAATACAGCTAGAAGAAGGGAGGAGGGGAACAAATAGGTATATAAATACAGCTAGAAGAAGGGAGGAGTGGGAACAAATAGGTAAATAAATACAGCTAGAAGAATGCAGGAAGGAAATAAATAGGTAAATAAATACAGCTAGAAGAAGGGAGGAGGGGGAAGAAATAGGTAAATAAATACAGCTAGAAGAAGGGAGGAGGGGAACAAATAGGTATATAAATACAGCTAGAAGAAGGGAGGAGGGGGAACAAATCGGTAAATAAATAAAGCTAGAAGAATGCAGGAAGGAAATAAATAGGTAAATAAATACAGCTAGAAGAAGGGAGGAGGGGGAAGAAATAGGTAAATAAATACAGCTAGAAGAATGCAGGAAGGAAATAAATAGGTAAATAAATACAGCTAGAAGAAGGGAGGAGGGGGAAGAAATGGGTAAATAAATACAGCTAGAAGAATGCAGGAAGGAAATAAATAGGTAAATAATTACAGCTAGAAGAATGCAAGAAGGAAATAAATGCGTAAATGAATACAGCTAGAAGAAGGGAGGAGGGGGAAGAAGAGGGGGAAGAAATAGGTAAATAAATACAGGTATAAGAAGGGAGGAGGGGGAACAAATAGGTAAATAAATACAGGTAGAAGAAAGGAGGAGGGGGAGGATATAGGTAAATAAATACAGCTAGAAGAAGGGAGGAGGGGGAGGAAATAGGTAAATAAATACAGCTAGGAGATTGGAGGAGGGGGAGGAAATAGGTAAATAAATACAGCTAGAAGAAGGGAGGAGTGGGAACAAATAGGTAAATAAATACAGCTAGAAGAATGCAGGAAGGAAATAAATAGGTAAATAAATACAGCTAGAAGAAGGGAGGAGGGGGAAGAAATAGGTAAATAAATACAGCTAGAAGAAGGGAGGAGGGGAACAAATAGGTATATAAATACAGCTAGAAGAAGGGAGGAGGGGGAACAAATCGGTAAATAAATGAAGCTAGAAGAATGCAGGAAGGAAATAAATAGGTAAATAAATACAGCTAGAAGAAGGGAGGAGGGGGAAGAAATAGGTAAATAAATACAGCTAGAAGAATGCAGGAAGCAAATAAATAGGTAAATAAATACAGCTAGAAGAAGGGAGGAGGGGAACAAATAGGTAAATAAATACAGCACCAAGAAGGGAGGAGAAGGAGGAAATAGGTAAATAAATACAGCTAGAAGAAAGGAGGAGGGGAACAAATAGGTAAATAAATACAGCTAGAAGAATGCAGGAAGGAAATAAATAGGTAAATAAATACAGCTAGAAGAAGGGAGGAGGGGCAAGAAATAGGTAAATAAATACAGCTAGAAGAAGGGAGGAGGGGAACAAATAGGTATATAAATACAGCTAGAAGAAGGGAGGAGGGGGAACAAATCGGTAAATAATTACAGCTAGATGAATGCAGGAAGGAAATAAATAGGTAAATAAATACAGCTAGAAGAAGGGAGGAGGGGGAAGAAATAGGTAAATAAATACAGGTAGAAGAAGGGAGGAGGGGGAACAAATAGGTAAATAAATACAGGTAGAAGAAAGGAGGAGGGGGAGGAAATAGGTAAATAAATACAGCTAGAAGAAAGGAGGAGGGGAACAAATAGGTAAATAAATACAGCTAGAAGAAGGGAGGAGGGGAACAAATAGGTAAATAAATACATCTACAAGAATGGAGGAGGGGGAAGAAATAGGTAAAAAATTCCGGCTAGAAGAAGGGAGGAGGGAGAACAAATCGGTGATTAAATACAGCTAGAAGAATGCAGGAAGGAAATAAATAGGTAAATAAATACAGCTAGAAGAAGGGAGGAGGGGGAAGAAATAGGTAAATAAATACAGCTAGAAGAATGCAGGAAGGAAATAAATAGGTAAATAAATACAGCTAGAAGAAGGGAGGAGGGGAACAAATAGGTAAATAAATACAGCACCAAGAAGGGAGGAGAAGGAGGAAATAGGTAAATAAATACACCTAGAAGAAAGGAGGAGGGGAACAAATAGGTAAATAAATACAGCTAGAAGAAGGGAGGAGGGGGACGAAATAGGTAAATAAATACAGCTAGAAGAAGGGAGGAGGGGAACAAATAGGTAAATAAATACAGCTAGAAGAAAGGAGGAGGGGAACAAATAGGTAAATAAATACAGCTAGAAGAAGGGAGGAGGGGGAACAAAAAAGTAAATAAATACAGCTAAAAGAAGGGAGGAGGGGGAGGAAATAGGTAAATAAATACAGCTAGAAGAAGGGAGGAGGGGAACAAATTGGTAAATAAATACAGCTAGAAGAAGGGAGGAGGGGGAAGAAATAGGTAAATAAATACAGCTAGAAGAAAGGAGGAGGGGAACAAATAGGTAAATAAATGCAGCTAGAAGAATGGAGGAGGGGGAGGAAATTGGTAAATAAATACAGCTAGGAGATTGGAGGAGGGGGAGAAATAGGTAAATAAATACAGCTAGAAGAAGGGAGGAGTGGGAACAAATAGGTAAATAAATACAGCTAGGAGAAGGGAGGAGGGGAAGAAATAGATAAATAAATATAGCTAGAAGGAGGGAGGAGGGCGAGGAAATAGGTAAATAAGTACAGCTAGAAGAAGGGAGGAGGGGAACAAATTGGTAAATAAATACAGCTAGAAGAAGGGAGGAGGGGGAAGAAATAGGTAAATAAATACAGCTAGAAGAAAGGAGGAGGGGAACAAATAGGTAAATAAATGCAGCTAGAAGAAGGGAGGAGTGGGAACAAATAGGTAAATAAATACAGCTAGGAGAATGGAGGAGGGGGATGAAATGTGTAAATAAATACAGCTAGGTGAATGGAGGAGGGGGAGGAAAATGGTAAATAAATACAGCTCGAAGAAGGGAGGAGTGGGAGGAAATTGGTAAATAAATACAGCTAGGAGATTGGAGGAGGGGGAGGAAATAGGTAAATAAATACAGCTAGAAGAAGGGAGGAGTGGGAACAAATAGGTAAATAAATACAGCTAGGAGAAGGGAGGAGGGGGAAGAAATAGATAAATATATATAGCTAGAAGGAGGGAGGAGGGCGAGGAAATAGGTAAATAAGTACAGCTAGAAGAAGGGAGGAGGGGAGGAAATAGGTAAATAAATACAGCTAGAAGAAGGGAGGAGAAGGAGGAAATAGGTAAATAATTACAGCTAGAAGAATGCAAGAAGGAAATAAATGCGTAAATAAATAAAGCTAGAAGAAGGGAGGAGGGGGAAGAAATAGGTAAATAAATACAGGTAGAAGAAGGGAGGAGGGGGAACAAATAGGTAAATAAATACAGGTAGAAGAAAGGAGGAGGGGGAGGAAATAGGTAAATAAATACAGCTAGAAGAAGGGAGGATGGGGAGGAAATAGGTAAATAAATACAGCTAGGAGATTGGAGGAGGGGGAGGAAATAGGTAAATAAATACAGCTAGAAGAAGGGAGGAGGGGGAAGAAATTGGTAAATAAATACAGCTAAAATGAGGGAGGAGGGGAAGAAATAGGTATATAAATACAGCTAGAAGAAGGGAGGAGGGGGAACAAATTGGTAAATAAATACAGCTAGAAGAATGCAGGAAGGAAATAAATAGGTAAATAAATACAGCTAGAAGAAGGGAGGAGGGGGAAGAAATAGGTAAATAAATACAGCTACAAGAAGGGAGGAAAAGGAGGAAATAGGTAAATAAATACAGCTAGAAGAAAGGAGGAGGGGAAAAAATATGTAAATAAATACAGCACCAAGAAGGGAGGAGAAGGAGGAAATAGGTAAATAAATACACCTAGAAGAAAGGAGGAGGGGAACAAATAGGTAAATAAATACAGCTAGAAGAAGGGAGGAGGGGGAACAAATACGTAAAAAAATACAGCTAGAAGAAGGGAGGAGGGGGAAGAAATTGGTAAAAAATTTCGGCTAGAAGAAGGGAGGAGGGAGAACAAATCGGTGAATAAATACAGCTAGAAGAATGCAGGAAGGATATAAATAGGTCAATAAATACAGCTAGAAGAAAGGAGGAGGGGAACAAATAGGTAAATAAATACAGCTAGAAGAAGGGAGGAGGGGGAACAAATAGGTAAATAAATACAGCTAAAAGAAGGGAGGAGGGGGAGGAAATAGGTAAATAAATACAGCTAGAAGAAGGGAGGAGGGGAACAAATCGGTAAATAAATACAGCTAGAAGAAGGGAGGAGGGGAACAAATAGGTAAATAAATACAGCTAGAAGAAGGGAGGAGGGGAACAAATAGGTAAATAAATACATCTACAAAAATGGAGGAGGGGGAAGAAATAGGTAAAAAATTCCGGCTAGAAGAAGGGAGGAGGGAGAACAAATCGGTGATTAAATACAGCTAGAAGAATGCAGGAAGGAAAAAAATAGGTAAATAAATACAGCTAGAAGAAGGGAGGAGGGGGACGAAATAGGTAAATAAATACAGCTAGAAGAAGGGAGGAGGGGAACAAATTGGTAAATAAATACAGCTAGAAGAAAGGAGGAGGGGAACAAATAGGTAAATAAATACAGCTAGAAGAAGGGAGGAGGGGGAACAAAAAAGTAAATAAATACAGCTAAAAGAAGGGAGGAGGGGGAGGAAATAGGTAAATAAATACAGCTAGAAGAAGGGAGGAGGGGAACAAATTGGTAAATAAATACAGCTAGAAGAAAGGAGGAGGGGAACAAATAGGTAAATAAATGCAGCTAGAAGAATGGAGGAGGGGGAGGAAATGTGTAAATAAATACAGCTAGGTGAATGGAGGAGGGGGAGGAAATTGGTAAATAAATACAGCTCGAAGAAGGGAGGAGTGGGAGGAAATTGGTAAATAAATACAGCTAGGAGAAGGGAGGAGTGGGAACAAATAGGTAAATAAATACAGCTAGGAGAAGGGAGGAGGGGGAGGAAATAGGTAAATAAATACAGTTAGAAGAAGGGAGGAGTGGGAACAAATAGGTAAATAAATACAGCTAGGAGAAGGGAGGAGGGGGAAGAAATAGATAAATAAATATAGCTAGAAGGAGGGAGGAGGGCGAGGAAATAGGTAAATAAGTACAGCTAGAAGAAGGGAGGAGGGGAACAAATTGGTAAATAAATACAGCTAGAAGAAGGGAGGAGGGGGAAGAAATAGGTAAATAAATACAGCTAGAAGAAAGGAGGAGGGGAACAAATAGGTAAATAAATGCAGCTAGAAGAAGGGAGGAGTGGGAACAAATAGGTAAATAAATACAGCTAGGAGAATGGAGGAGGGGGAGGAAATGTGTAAATAAATACAGCTAGGTGAATGGAGGAGGGGGAGGAAATTGGTAAATAAATACAGCTCGAAGAAGGGAGGAGTGGGAGGAAATTGGTAAATAAATACAGCTAGGAGAAGGGAGGAGTGGGAACAAATAGGTAAATAAATACAGCTAGGAGAAGGGAGGAGGGGGAGGAAATAGGTAAATAAATACAGTTAGAAGAAGGGAGGAGTGGGAACAAATAGGTAAATAAATACAGCTAGGAGAAGGGAGGAGGGGGAAGAAATAGATAAATAAATATAGCTAGAAGGAGGGAGGAGGGCGAGGAAATAGGTAAATAAGTACAGCTAGAAGAAGGGAGGAGGGGAACAAATTGGTAAATAAATACAGCTAGAAGAAGGGAGGAGGGGGAAGAAATAGGTAAATAAATACAGCTAGAAGAAAGGAGGAGGGGAACAAATAGGTAAATAAATGCAGCTAGAAGAAGGGAGGAGTGGGAACAAATAGGTAAATAAATACAGCTAGGAGAATGGAGGAGGGGGAGGAAATGTGTAAATAAATACAGCTAGGTGAATGGAGGAGGGGGAGGAAATTGGTAAATAAATACAGCTCGAAGAAGGGAGGAGTGGGAGGAAATTGGTAAATAAATACAGCTAGGAGATTGGAGGAGGGGGAGGAAATAGGTAAATAAATACAGCTAGAAGAAGGGAGGAGTGGGAACAAATAGGTAAATAAATACAGCTAGGAGAAGGGAGGAGAAGGAGGAAATAGGTAAATAATTACAGCTAGAAGAATGCAAGAAGGAAATAAATGCGTAAATAAATAAAGCTAGAAGAAGGGAGGAGGGGGAAGAAATAGGTAAATAAATACAGGTAGAAGAAGGGAGGAGGGGGAACAAATAGGTAAATAAATACAGGTAGAAGAAAGGAGGAGGGGGAGGAAATAGGTAAATAAATACAGCTAGAAGAAGGGAGGATGGGGAGGAAATAGGTAAATAAATACAGCTAGGAGATTGGAGGAGGGGGAGGAAATAGGTAAATAAATACAGCTAGAAAAAGGGAGGAGGGGGAAGAAATTGGTAAATAAATACAGCTAAAATGAGGGAGGAGGGGAAGAAATAGGTATATAAATACAGCTAGAAGAAGGGAGGAGGGGGAACAAATTGGTAAATAAATACAGCTAGAAGAATGCAGGAAGGAAATAAATAGGTAAATAAATACAGCTAGAAGAAGGGAGGAGGGGGAAGAAATAGGTAAATAAATACAGCTACAAGAAGGGAGGAGAAGGAGGAAATAGGTAAATAAATACAGCTAGAAGAAAGGAGGAGGGGAAAAAATATGTAAATAAATACAGCACCAAGAAGGGAGGAGAAGGAGGAAATAGGTAAATAAATACACCTAGAAGAAAGGAGGAGGGGAACAAATAGGTAAATAAATACAGCTAGAAGAAGGGAGGAGGGGGAACAAATACGTAAAAAAATACAGCTAGAAGAAGGGAGGAGGGGGAAGAAATTGGTAAAAAATTTCGGCTAGAAGAAGGGAGGAGGGAGAACAAATCGGTGAATAAATACAGCTAGAAGAATGCAGGAAGGATATAAATAGGTCAATAAATACAGCTAGAAGAAAGGAGGAGGGGAACAAATAGGTAAATAAATACAGCTAGAAGAAGGGAGGAGGGGGAACAAATAGGTAAATAAATACAGCTAAAAGAAGGGAGGAGGGGGAGGAAATAGGTAAATAAATACAGCTAGAAGAAGGGAGGAGGGGAACAAATCGGTAAATAAATACAGCTAGAAGAAGGGAGGAGGGGAACAAATAGGTAAATAAATACAGCTAGAAGAAGGGAGGAGGGGAACAAATAGGTAAATAAATACATCTACAAAAATGGAGGAGGGGGAAGAAATAGGTAAAAAATTCCGGCTAGAAGAAGGGAGGAGGGAGAACAAATCGGTGATTAAATACAGCTAGAAGAATGCAGGAAGGAAAAAAATAGGTAAATAAATACAGCTAGAAGAAGGGAGGAGGGGGACGAAATAGGTAAATAAATACAGCTAGAAGAAGGGAGGAGGGGAACAAATTGGTAAATAAATACAGCTAGAAGAAAGGAGGAGGGGAACAAATAGGTAAATAAATACAGCTAGAAGAAGGGAGGAGGGGGAACAAAAAAGTAAATAAATACAGCTAAAAGAAGGGAGGAGGGGGAGGAAATAGGTAAATAAATACAGCTAGAAGAAGGGAGGAGGGGAACAAATTGGTAAATAAATACAGCTAGAAGAAAGGAGGAGGGGAACAAATAGGTAAATAAATGCAGCTAGAAGAATGGAGGAGGGGGAGGAAATGTGTAAATAAATACAGCTAGGTGAATGGAGGAGGGGGAGGAAATTGGTAAATAAATACAGCTCGAAGAAGGGAGGAGTGGGAGGAAATTGGTAAATAAATACAGCTAGGAGAAGGGAGGAGTGGGAACAAATAGGTAAATAAATACAGCTAGGAGAAGGGAGGAGGGGGAGGAAATAGGTAAATAAATACAGTTAGAAGAAGGGAGGAGTGGGAACAAATAGGTAAATAAATACAGCTAGGAGAAGGGAGGAGGGGGAAGAAATAGATAAATAAATATAGCTAGAAGGAGGGAGGAGGGCGAGGAAATAGGTAAATAAGTACAGCTAGAAGAAGGGAGGAGGGGAACAAATTGGTAAATAAATACAGCTAGAAGAAGGGAGGAGGGGGAAGAAATAGGTAAATAAATACAGCTAGAAGAAAGGAGGAGGGGAACAAATAGGTAAATAAATGCAGCTAGAAGAAGGGAGGAGTGGGAACAAATAGGTAAATAAATACAGCTAGGAGAATGGAGGAGGGGGAGGAAATGTGTAAATAAATACAGCTAGGTGAATGGAGGAGGGGGAGGAAATTGGTAAATAAATACAGCTCGAAGAAGGGAGGAGTGGGAGGAAATTGGTAAATAAATACAGCTAGGAGATTGGAGGAGGGGGAGGAAATAGGTAAATAAATACAGCTAGAAGAAGGGAGGAGTGGGAACAAATAGGTAAATAAATACAGCTAGGAGAAGGGAGGAGAAGGAAGAAATAGATAAATAAATATAGCTAGAAGGAGGGAGGAGGGCGAGGAAATAGGTAAATAAGTACAGCTAGAAGAAGGGAGGAGGGGAGGAAATAGGTAAATAAATACAGCTAGGAGAAGGGAGGAGTGGGAACAAATAGGTAAATAAATACAGCTAGGAGAAGGGAGGAGGGGGAGGAAATAGGTAAATAAATACAGTTAGAAGAAGGGAGGAGTGGGAACAAATAGGTAAATAAATACAGCTAGGAGAAGGGAGGAGGGGGAAGAAATAGATAAATAAATATAGCTAGAAGGAGGGAGGAGGGCGAGGAAATAGGTAAATAAGTACAGCTAGAAGAAGGGAGGAGGGGAACAAATTGGTAAATAAATACAGCTAGAAGAAGGGAGGAGGGGGAAGAAATAAGTAAATAAATACAGCTAGAAGAAAGGAGGAGGGGAACAAATAGGTAAATAAATGCAGCTAGAAGAAGGGAGGAGTGGGAACAAATAGGTAAATAAATACAGCTAGGAGAATGGAGGAGGGGGAGGAAATGTGTAAATAAATACAGCTAGGTGAATGGAGGAGGGGGAGGAAATTGGTAAATAAATACAGCTCGAAGAAGGGAGGAGTGGGAGGAAATTGGTAAATAAATACAGCTAGGAGATTGGAGGAGGGGGAGGAAATAGGTAAATAAATACAGCTAGAAGAAGGGAGGAGTGGGAACAAATAGGTAAATAAATACAGCTAGGAGAAGGGAGGAGGGGGAAGAAATAGATAAATAAATATAGCTAGAAGGAGGGAGGAGGGCGAGGAAATAGGTAAATAAGTACAGCTAGAAGAAGGGAGGAGGGGAGGAAATAGGTAAATAAATACAGCTAGAAGAAGGGAGGAGAAGGAGGAAATAGGTAAATAATTACAGCTAGAAGAATGCAAGAAGGAAATAAATGCGTAAATAAATAAAGCTAGAAGAAGGGAGGAGGGGGAAGAAATAGGTAAATAAATACAGGTAGAAGAAGGGAGGAGGGGGAACAAATAGGTAAATAAATACAGGTAGAATAAAGGAGGAGGGGGAGGAAATAGGTAAATAAATACAGCTAGAAGAAGGGAGGATGGGGAGGAAATAGGTAAATAAATACAGCTAGGAGATTGGAGGAGGGGGAGGAAATAGGTAAATAAGTACAGCTAGAAGAAGGGAGGAGGGGGAAGAAATAGGTAAATAAATACAGCTAAAATGAGGGAGGAGGGGAAGAAATAGGTATATAAATACAGCTAGAAGAAGGGAGGAGTGGGAACAAATCGGTAAATAAATACAGCTAGAAGAATGCAGGAAGGAAATAAATAGGTAAATAAATACAGCTAGAAGAAGGGAGGAGGGGGAAGAAATAGGTAAATAAATACAGCTACAAGAAGGGAGGAGAAGGAGGAAATAGGTAAATAAATACAGCTAGAAGAAAGGAGGAGGGGGAACAAATAGGTGAATAAATACAGCTAGAAGAAGGCAGGAAGGAAATAAATAGGTAAATAAATACAGCTAGAAGAAGGGAGGAGGGGGACGAAATAGGTAAATAAATACAGCTATAAGAAGGGAGGAGAATGAGGAAATAGGTAAATAAATACAGCTAGAAGAAAGGAGGAGGGGAACAAATAGGTAAATAAATACAGCTAGAAGAATGCAGGAAGGAAATAAATAGGTAAATAAATACAGCTAGAAGAAGGGAGGAGGGGGAAGAAATAGGTAAATAAATACAGCTAGAAGAAGGGAGGAGGGGAACAAATAGGTATATAAATACAGCTAGAAGAAGGGAGGAGGGGGAACAAATCGGTAAATAAATACAGCTAGAAGAATGCAGGAAGGAAATAAATAGGTAAATAAATACAGCTAGAAGAAGGGAGGAGGGGGAAGAAATAGGTAAATAAATACAGCTAGAAGAATGCAGGAAGGAAATAAATAGGTAAATAAATACAGCTAGAAGAAGGGAGGAGGGGAACAAATAGGTAAATAAATACAGCACCAAGAAGGGAGGAGAAGGAGGAAATAGGTAAATAAATACAGCTAGAAGAAAGGAGGAGGGGAACAAATAGGTACAGTGGGGGAAAAAAGTATTTAGTCAGCCACCAATTGTGCAAGTTCTCCCACTTAAAAAGATGAGAGAGGCCTGTCATTTTCATCATAGGTACACGTCAACTATGACAGACAAAATGAGAAAAGAAAATCCAGAAAATCACATTGTAGGATTTTTAATGAATTTATTTGCAAATTATGGTGGAAAATAAGTATTTGGTCACCTACAAACAAGCAAGATTTCTGGCTCTCACAGACCTGTAACTTCTTCTTTAAGAGGCTCCTCTGTCCTCCACTCGTTACCTGTATTAATGGCACCTGTTTGAACTTGTTATCAGTATAAAAGACACCTGTCCACAACCTCAAACAGTCACACTCCAAACTCCACAATGGCCAAGACCAAAGAGCTGTCAAAGGACACCAGAAACAAAATTGTAGACTTGCACCAGGCTGGGAAGACTGAATCTGCAATAGGTAAGCAGCTTGGTTTTAAGAAATCAACTGTGGGAGCAATTATTAGGAAATGGAAGACATACAAGACCACTGATATCTCCCTCAATCTGGGGCTCCACGCAAGATCTCACCCCGTGGGGTCAAAATGATCACAAGAACGGTGAGCAAAAATCCCAGAACCACACGGGGGGACCTAGTGAATGACCTGCAGAGAGCTGGGACCAAAGTAACAAAGCCTACCATCAGTAACACACTACGCCGCCAGGGACTCAAATCCTGCAGTGCGAGACGTGTCCCCCTGCTTAAGCCAGTACATGTCCAGGCCCGTCTGAAGTGCATTTGGATGATCCAGAAGAGGATTGGGAGAATGTCATATGGTCAGATGAAACCAAAATATAACTTTTTGGTAAAAACTCAACTCGTCATGTTTGGAGGACAAAGAATGCTGAGTTGCATCCAAAGAACACCATACCTACTGTGAAGCATGGGGGTGGAAACATCATGCTTTTGGGCTGTTTTTCTGCAAAGGGACCAGGACGACTGATCCGTGTAAAGGAAAGAATGAATGGGGCCATGTATCGTGAGATTTTGAGTGAAAACGTCCTTCCATCAGCAAGGGCATTGAAGATGAAACGTGGCTGGGTCTTTCAGCATGACAATGATCCCAAACATACCGCCCGGGCAACGAAGGAGTGGCTTCGTAAGAAGCATTTCAAGGTCCTGGAGTGGCCTAGCCAGTCTCCAGATCTCAACCCCATAGAAAATCTTTGGAGGGAGTTGAAAGTCTGTGTTGCCCAGCGACAGCCCCAAAACATCACTGCTCTAGAGGAGATCTGCATGGAGGAATGGGCCAAAATACAAGCAACAGTGTGTGAAAACCTTGTGAAGACTTACAGAAAACGTTTGACCTGTGTCATTGCCAACAAAGGGTATATAACAAAGTATTGAGAAACTTTTGTTATTGACCAAATACTTATTTTCCATCATCATTTGCCAATAAATTCATTAAAAATCCTACAATGTGATTTTCTGGATTTTTTTTTCTCATTTTGTCTGTCATAGTTGACGTGTACCTATGATGAAAATTACAGGCCTCTCTCATCTTTTTAAGTGGGAGATCTTGCACAATTGGTGGCTGACTAAATACTTTTTTCCCCCACTGTAAATAAATACAGCTAGAAGAAGGGAGGAGGGGGAACAAATACGTAAAAAAATACAGCTAGAAGAAGGGAGGAGGGGGAAGAAATAGGTAAAAAATTCCGGCTAGAAGAAGGGAGGAGGGAGAACAAATCGGTGAATAAATACAGCTAGAAGAATGCAGGAAGGAAATAAATAGGTAAATAAATACAGCTAGAAGAAAGGAGGAGGGGAACAAATAGGTAAATAAATACAGCTAGAAGAAGGGAGGAGGGGGAACAAATAGGTAAATAAATGCAGCTAGAAGAATGGAGGAGGGGGAGGAAATGTGTAAATAAATACAGCTAGGTGAATGGAGGAGGGGGAGGAAATTGGTAAATAAATACAGCTCGAAGAAGGGAGGAGTGGGAGGAAATTGGTAAATAAATACAGCTAGGAGAAGGGAGGAGTGGGAACAAATAGGTAAATAAATACAGCTAGGAGAAGGGAGGAGGGGGAGGAAATAGGTAAATAAATACAGTTAGAAGAAGGGAGGAGTGGGAACAAATAGGTAAATAAATACAGCTAGGAGAAGGGAGGAGGGGGAAGAAATAGATAAATAAATATAGCTAGAAGGAGGGAGGAGGGCGAGGAAATAGGTAAATAAGTACAGCTAGAAGAAGGGAGGAGGGGAACAAATTGGTAAATAAATACAGCTAGAAGAAGGGAGGAGGGGGAAGAAATAGGTAAATAAATACAGCTAGAAGAAAGGAGGAGGGGAACAAATAGGTAAATAAATGCAGCTAGAAGAAGGGAGGAGTGGGAACAAATAGGTAAATAAATACAGCTAGGAGAATGGAGGAGGGGGAGGAAATGTGTAAATAAATACAGCTAGGTGAATGGAGGAGGGGGAGGAAATTGGTAAATAAATACAGCTCGAAGAAGGGAGGAGTGGGAGGAAATTGGTAAATAAATACAGCTAGGAGATTGGAGGAGGGGGAGGAAATAGGTAAATAAATACAGCTAGAAGAAGGGAGGAGTGGGAACAAATAGGTAAATAAATACAGCTAGGAGAAGGGAGGAGGGGGAAGAAATAGATAAATAAATATAGCTAGAAGGAGGGAGGAGGGCGAGGAAATAGGTAAATAAGTACAGCTAGAAGAAGGGAGGAGGGGAGGAAATAGGTAAATAAATACAGCAAGAAGAAGGGAGGAGAAGGAGGAAATAGGTAAATAATTACAGCTAGAAGAATGCAAGAAGGAAATAAATGCGTAAATAAATAAAGCTAGAAGAAGGGAGGAGGGGGAAGAAATAGGTAAATAAATACAGGTAGAA
This sequence comes from Coregonus lavaretus, assembly GCF_964263955.1. NCBI lineage: Eukaryota > Metazoa > Chordata > Actinopteri > Salmoniformes > Salmonidae > Coregonus > Coregonus lavaretus. The sequence goes on along the minus strand of NW_028160387.1, from coordinate 32,779 downwards.
GAAGGGAGGAGGGGGAACAAATAGGTAAATAAATACAGGTAGAAGAAAGGAGGAGGGGGAGGAAATAGGTAAATAAATACAGCTAGAAGAAGGGAGGATGGGGAGGAAATAGGTAAATAAATACAGCTAGGAGATTGGAGGAGGGGGAGGAAATAGGTAAATAAGTACAGCTAGAAGAAGGGAGGAGGGGGAAGAAATAGGTAAATAAATACAGCTAAAATGAGGGAGGAGGGGAAGAAATAGGTATATAAATACAGCTAGAAGAAGGGAGGAGTGGGAACAAATCGGTAAATAAATACAGCTAGAAGAATGCAGGAAGGAAATAAATAGGTAAATAAATACAGCTAGAAGAAGGGAGGAGGGGGAAGAAATAGGTAAATAAATACAGCTACAAGAAGGGAGGAGAAGGAGGAAATAGGTAAATAAATACAGCTAGAAGAAAGGAGGAGGGGGAACAAATAGGTGAATAAATACAGCTAGAAGAAGGCAGGAAGGAAATAAATAGGTAAATAAATACAGCTAGAAGAAGGGAGGAGGGGGACGAAATAGGTAAATAAATACAGCTATAAGAAGGGAGGAGAATGAGGAAATAGGTAAATAAATACAGCTAGAAGAAAGGAGGAGGGGAACAAATAGGTAAATAAATACAGCTAGAAGAATGCAGGAAGGAAATAAATAGGTAAATAAATACAGCTAGAAGAAGGGAGGAGGGGGAAGAAATAGGTAAATAAATACAGCTAGAAGAAGGGAGGAGGGGAACAAATAGGTATATAAATACAGCTAGAAGAAGGGAGGAGGGGGAACAAATCGGTAAATAAATACAGCTAGAAGAATGCAGGAAGGAAATAAATAGGTAAATAAATACAGCTAGAAGAAGGGAGGAGGGGGAAGAAATAGGTAAATAAATACAGCTAGAAGAATGCAGGAAGGAAATAAATAGGTAAATAAATACAGCTAGAAGAAGGGAGGAGGGGAACAAATAGGTAAATAAATACAGCACCAAGAAGGGAGGAGAAGGAGGAAATAGGTAAATAAATACAGCTAGAAGAAAGGAGGAGGGGAACAAATAGGTACAGTGGGGGAAAAAAGTATTTAGTCAGCCACCAATTGTGCAAGTTCTCCCACTTAAAAAGATGAGAGAGGGCTGTCATTTTCATCATAGGTACACGTCAACTATGACAGACAAAATGAGAAAAGAAAATCCAGAAAATCACATTGTAGGATTTTTAATGAATTTATTTGCAAATTATGGTGGAAAATAAGTATTTGGTCACCTACAAACAAGCAAGATTTCTGGCTCTCACAGACCTGTAACTTCTTCTTTAAGAGGCTCCTCTGTCCTCCACTCGTTACCTGTATTAATGGCACCTGTTTGAACTTGTTATCAGTATAAAAGACACCTGGAGGGGAACAAATAGGTATATAAATACAGCTAGAAGAAGGGAGGAGGGGGAACAAATCGGTAAATAAATACAGCTAGAAGAATGCAGGAAGGAAATAAATAGGTAAATAAATACAGCTAGAAGAAGGGAGGAGGGGGAAGAAATAGGTAAATAAATACAGCTAGAAGAATGCAGGAAGGAAATAAACAGTGTGTGAAAACCTTGTGAAGACTTACAGAAAACGTTTGACCTGTGTCATTGCCAACAAAGGGTATATAACAAAGTATTGAGAAACTTTTGTTATTGACCAAATACTTATTTTCCATCATCATTTGCCAATAAATTCATTAAAAATCCTACAATGTGATTTTCTGGATTTTTTTTTCTCATTTTGTCTGTCATAGTTGACGTGTACCTATGATGAAAATTACAGACCTCTCTCATCTTTTTAAGTGGGAGATCTTGCACAATTGGTGGCTGACTAAATACTTTTTTCCCCCACTGTAAATAAATACAGCTAGAAGAAGGGAGGAGGGGGAACAAATACGTAAAAAAATACAGCTAGAAGAAGGGAGGAGGGGGAAGAAATAGGTAAAAAATTCCGGCTAGAAGAAGGGAGGAGGGAGAACAAATCGGTGAATAAATACAGCTAGAAGAATGCAGGAAGGAAATAAATAGGTAAATAAATACAGCTAGAAGAAAGGAGGAGGGGAACAAATAGGTAAATAAATACAGCTAGAAGAAGGGAGGAGGGGGAACAAATAGGTAAATAAATACAGCTAAAAGAAGGGAGGAGGGGGAGGAAATAGGTAAATAAATACAGCTAGTAGAAGGGAGGAGGGGAACAAATCGGTAAATAAATACAGCTAGAAGAAGGGAGGAGGGGGAAGAAATAGGTAAATAAATACAGCTAGAAGAAGGGAGGAGGGGGAAGAAATAGGTAAATAAATACAGCTAGAAGAAGGGAGGAGGGGAACAAATAGGTATATAAATACAGCTAGAAGAAGGGAGGAGGGGGAACAAATCGGTAAATAAATACAGCTAGAAGAATGCAGGAAGGAAATAAATAGGTAAATAAATACAGCTAGAAGAAGGGAGGAGGGGGAAGAAATAGGTAAATAAATACAGCTAGAAGAATGCAGGAAGGAAATAAATAGGTAAATAAATACAGCTAGAAGAAGGGAGGAGGGGAACAAATAGGTAAATAAATACAGCACCAAGAAGGGAGGAGAAGGAGGAAATAGGTAAATAAATACACCTAGAAGAAAGGAGGAGGGGAACAAATAGGTAAATAAATACAGCTAGAAGAAGGGAGGAGGGGGAACAAATACGTAAAAAAATACAGCTAGAAGAAGGGAGGAGGGGGAAGAAATAGGTAAAAAATTCCAGCTAGAAGAAGGGAGGAGGGAGAACAAATCGGTGAATAAATACAGCTAGAAGAATGCAGGAAGGAAATAAATAGGTAAATAAATACAGCTAGAAGAAAGGAGGAGGGGAACAAATAGGTAAATAAATACAGCTAGAAGAAGGGAGGAGGGGGAACAAATAGGTAAATAAATACAGCTAAAAGAAGGGAGGAGGGGGAGGAAATAGGTAAATAAATACAGCTAGTAGAAGGGAGGAGGGGAACAAATCGGTAAATAAATACAGCTAGAAGAAGGGAGGAGGGGGAAGAAATAGGTAAATAAATACAGCTAGAAGAAGGGAGGAGGGGAACAAATAGGTAAATAAATACATCTACAAGAATGGAGGAGGGGGAAGAAATAGGTAAAAAATTCTGGCTAGAAGAAGGGAGGAGGGAGAACAAATCGGTGATTAAATACAGCTAGAAGAATGCAGGAAGGAAAAAAATTGGTAAATAAATACAGCTAGAAGAAGGGAGGAGGGGGAGGAAATAGGTAAATAAATACAGCTAAAAGAAGGGAGGAGGGGGAGGAAATAGGTAAATAAATACAGCTAGAAGAAGGGAGGAGGGGAACAAATCGGTAAATAAATACAGCTAGAAGAAGGGAGGAGGGGAACAAATAGGTAAATAAATACATCTACAAGAATGGAGGAGGGGGAAGAAATAGGTAAAACATTCCGGCTAGAAGAAGGGAGGAGGGAGAACAAATCGGTGATTAAATACAGCTAGAAGAATGCAGGAAGGAAAAAAATAGGTAAATAAATACAGCTAGAAGAAGGGAGGAGGGGGAAGAAATAGGTAAATAAATACAGCTAGAAGAAGGGAGGAGGGGAACAAATAGGTATATAAATACAGCTAGAAGAAGGGAGGAGGGGGAACAAATCGGTAAATAAATACAGCTAGAAGAATGCAGGAAGGAAATAAATAGGTAAATAAATACAGCTAGAAGAAGGGAGGAGGGGGAAGAAATAGGTAAATAAATACAGCTAGAAGAATGCAGGAAGGAAATATATAGGTAAATAAATACAGCTAGAAGAAGGGAGGAGGGGAACAAATAGGTAAATAAATACAGCACCAAGAAGGGAGGAGAAGGAGGAAATAGGTAAATAAATACACCTAGAAGAAAGGAGGAGGGGAACAAATAGGTAAATAAATACAGCTAGAAGAAGGGAGGAGGGGGAACAAATACGTAAAAAAATACAGCTAGAAGAAGGGAGGAGGGGGAAGAAATAGGTAAAAAATTCCGGCTAGAAGAAGGGAGGAGGGAGAACAAATCGGTGAATAAATACAGCTAGAAGAATGCAGGAAGGAAATAAATAGGTAAATAAATACAGCTAGAAGAAAGGAGGAGGGGAACAAATAGGTAAATAAATACAGCTAGAAGAAGGGAGGAGGGGGAACAAATAGGTAAATAAATACAGCTAAAAGAAGGGAGGAGGGGGAGGAAATAGGTAAATAAATAAAGCTAGAAGAAGGGAGGAGGGGAACAAATCGGTAAATAAATACAGCTAGAAGAAGGGAGGAGGGGGAAGAAATAGGTAAATAAATACAGCTAGAAGAAGGGAGGAGGGGAACAAATAGGTAAATAAATACATCTACAAGAATGGAGGAGGGGGAAGAAATAGGTAAAAAATTCCGGCTAGAAGAAGGGAGGAGGGAGAACAAATCGGTGATTAAATACAGCTAGAAGAATGCAGGAAGGAAAAAAATAGGTAAATAAATACAGCTAGAAGAAGGGAGGAGGGGGACGAAATAGGTAAATAAATACAGCTAGAAGAAGGGGGGAGGGGAACAAATAGGTAAATAAATACAGCAAAAAGAAGGGAGGAGAATGAGGAAATAGGTAAATAAATACAGCTAGAAGAAAGGAGGAGGGGAACAAATAGGTAAATAAATACAGCTAGAAGCAGGGAGGAGGGGGAACAAATAGGTAAATAAATACAGCTAAAAGAAGGGAGGAGGGGGAGGAAATAGGTAAATAAATACAGCTGGAAGAAGGGAGGAGGGGGAACAAATAGGTAAATAAATACAGCTAGGAGAATGGAGGAGGGGGAGGAAATGTGTAAATAAATACAGCTAGGTGAATGGAGGAGGGGGAGGAAATTGGTAAATAAATACAGCTCGAAGAAGGGAGGAGTGGGAGGAAATTAGTAAATAAATACAGCTAGGAGATTGGAGGAGGGGGAGGAAATAGGTAAATAAATACAGCTAGAAGAAGGGAGGAGTGGGAATAAATAGGTAAATAAATACAGCTAGGAGAAGGGAGGAGGGGGAAGAAATAGATAAATAAATATAGCTAGAAGGAGGGAGGAGGGCGAGGAAATAGGAAAATAAGTACAGCTAGAAGAAGGGAGGAGGGGAGGAAATAGGTATATAAATACAGCTAGAAGAAAGGAGGAGAAGGAGGAAATAGGTAAATAATTACAGCTAGAAGAATGCAAGAAGGAAATAAATGCGTAAATAAATAAAGCTAGAAGAAGGGAGGAGGGGGAAGAAATAGGTAAATAAATACAGGTAGAAGAAGGGAGGAGGGGGAACAAATAGGTAAATAAATACAGGTAGAAGAAAGGAGGAGGGGGAGGAAATAGGTAAATAAATACAGCTAGAAGAAGGGAGGATGGGGAGGAAATAGGTAAATAAATACAGCTAGGAGATTGGAGGAGGGGGAGGAAATAGGTAAATAAATACAGCTAGAAGAAGGGAGGAGGGGGAAGAAATTGGTAAATAAATACAGCTAAAATAAGGGAGGAGGGGAACAAATAGGTATATAAATACAGCTAGAAGAAGGGAGGAGGGGGAACAAATCGGTAAATAAATACAGCTAGAAGAAGGGAGGAGGGGAACAAATAGGTAAATAAATACAGCTAGAAGAAGGGAGGAGGGGAACAAATAGGTAAATAAATACAGCTACAAGAAGGGAGGAGAAGGAGGAAATAGGTAAATAAATACAGCTAGAAGAAAGGAGGAGGGGAAAAAATAGGTAAATAAATACAGCTAGAAGAAGGGAGGAGGGGGAACAAATAGGTGAATAAATACAGCTAGAAGAAGGGAGGAGGGGAACAAATAGGTAAATAAATACAGCTACAAGAAGGGAGGAGAAGGAGGAAATAGGTAAATAAATACAGCTAGAAGAAAGGAGGAGGGGAAAAAATAGGTAAATAAATACAGCTAGAAGAAGGGAGGAGGGGGAACAAATAGGTGAATAAATACAGCTAGAAGAAGGCAGGAAGGAAATAAATAGGTAAATAAATACAGCTAGAAGAAGGGAGGAGGGGGACGAAATAGGTAAATAAATACAGCTATAAGAAGGGAGGAGAATGAGGAAATAGGTAAATAAATACAGCTAGAAGAAAGGAGGAGGGGAACAAATAGGTAAATAAATACAGCTAGAAGAATGCAGGAAGGAAATAAATAGGTAAATAAATACAGCTAGAAGACGGGAGGAGGGGGAAGAAATAGGTAAATAAATACAGCTAGAAGAAGGGAGGAGGGGAACAAATTGGTATATAAATACAGCTAGAAGAAGGGAGGAGGGGGAACAAATCGGTAAATAAATACAGCTAGAAGAATGCAGGAAGGAAATAAATAGGTAAATAAATACAGCTAGAAGAATGGAGGAGGGGGAAGAAATAGGTAAATAAATACAGCTAGAAGAATGCAGGAAGGAAATAAATAGGTAAATAAATACAGCAAGAAGAAGGGAGGAGGGGAACAAATAGGTAAATAAATACAGCACCAAGAAGGGAGGAGAAGGAGGAAATAGGTAAATAAATACAGCTAGAAGAAAGGAGGAGGGGAACAAATAGGTAAATAAATACAGCTAGAAGAAGGGAGGAGGGGGAACAAATACGTAAAAAAATACAGCTAGAGGAAGGGAGGAGGGGGAAGAAATAGGTAAAAAATTCCGGCTAGAAGAAGGGAGGAGGGAGAACAAATCGGTGAATAAATACAGCTAGAAGGAGGGAGGAGGGGGAGGAAATGTGTAAATAAATATAGCTACAAGAAGGGAGGAGAAGGAGGAAATAGGTAAATAAATACAGCTAGAAGAAAGGAGGAGGGGAAAAAATAGGTAAATGAATACAGCTAGAAGAAGGGAGGAGGGGGAACAAATAGGTAAATAAATACAAGTAGAAGAAGGGAGGAGGGGGAGGAAATAGGTAAATACATACAGCTAGAAGAAGGGAGGAGGGGAGGAAATGGGTAAATAAATACAGCTAAAAGAAAGGAGGAGGAGAACAAATAGGTAAATAATTACTGCTAGGAGAATGGAGGAGGGGGAGGAAATACTTAAATAAATACAGCTAGAAGGAGGGAGGAGGGGGAGGAAATTTGTAAATAAATACAGCTAGGAGAATGGAGGAGGGGGAGGAAATAGGTAAATAAATACAGCTAGGAGAATGGAGGAGGGGGAGGAAATAGGTAAATAAATACAGCTAGAAGAAGGGAGGAGTGGGAACAAATACGTAAATAAATACTTCTAGAAGAAGGGAGGAGGGGGAGGAAATAGGTAAATAAATACATCTAGAAGAACGGAGGAGGGGGAAGAAATAGGTAAATAAATACAGCTAGAAGGAGGGAGGAGGGGGAGGAAATAGGTAAATAAATACAGCTAGAAGACGGGAGGAGGGGGAGGAAATAGGTAAATAAATACAGCTAGAAGAAGGGAGGAGGGGAACAAATAGGTAAATAAATACAGCTAGAAGAATGCAGGAAGGAAATAAATAGAGAGAGAGAGAGAGAGAGAGAGAGAGAGAGAGAGAGAGAGAGAGAGAGAGAGAGAGAGAGAGAGGGCGGGGGAGAGAGAGAGATAGAAGAGAGAGAGAGAGAGAGAGAGAGAGAGAGAGAGAGAGAGAGAGAGAGAGAGAGAGAGAGAGAGAGAGAGAGAGAGAGAGAGAGAGAGAGAGAGAGAGAGAGAGAGAGAGAGAGAGAGAGAGATACTGACCATATCAATGCTGTTGTAACATGGAGGTGATCTTGAGATCTACCAACCGCTGACAAGAAATAAACTACTTTCATGAAAAACAGGTCATTTCATCTGTGTGTTTATTACTGAAAAGCATGAAACCAGACCCTATTTAAAACAAAAATCCAGAAAATCACATTGTATGATTTTTAAGTAATTAATTTGCATTTTATTGCATGACATAAGTATTTGATCACCTACCAACCAGTAAGAATTACAGCTCTCACAGACCTGTTAGTTTTTCTTTAAGAAGCCCTCCTGTTCTCCACTCAATACCTGTATTAACTGCACCTGTTTGAACTCGTTACCTATATAAAAGACACCTGTCCACACACTCAATCAAACAGACTCCAACCTCTCCACAATGGCCAAGACCAGAGAGCTGTGTAAGGACATCAGGGATAAAATTGTAGACCTGCACAAGGCTGGGATGGGCTACAGGACAATAGGCAAGCAGTGAGCTTGGTGAGAAGGCAACAACTGTTGGCGCAATTATTAGAAAATGGAAGAAGTTCAAGATGACGGTCAATCACCCTCGGTCTGGGGCTCCATGCAAGATCTCACCTCGTGGGGCATCAATGATCATGAGGAAGGTGAGGGATCAGCCCAGAACTACATGGCAGGACCTGGTCAATGACCTGAAGAGAGCTGGGACCACAGTCTCAAAGAAAACCATTAGTAACACACTACGCCGTCATGGATTAAAATCCTGCAGCGCACGCAAGGTCCCCCTGCTCAAGCCAGCGCATGTCCAGGCCCGTCTGAAGTTTGCCAATGACCATCTGGATGATCCAGAGGAGGAATGGGAGAAGGTCATGTGGTCTGGTGAGACAGAAATATAGATTTTTGGTCTAAACTCCACTCGCCGTGTTTGGAGGAAGAAGAAGGATGAGTACAACCCCAAGAACACCATCCCAACCGTGAAGCATGGAGGTGGAAACATCATTCTTTGGGGATGCTTTTCTGCAAAGGGGACAGGACGACTGCACCGTATTGAGGGGAGGATGGATGGGGCCATGTATCGCGAGATCTTGGCAAACAACCTCCTTCCCTCAGTAAGAGCATTGAAGATGGGTCGTGGTTGGGTCTTCCAGCATGACAACATCCCGAAACACACAGCCAGGGCAACTAAGGAGTGGCTCTGTAAGAAGCATCTCAAGGTCCTGGAGTGGCCTAGCCAGTCTCCAGACCTGAACCCAATAGAAATATTTGGAGGGAGCTGAAAGTCCGTATTGCCCAGCGACAGCCCCGAAACCTGAAGGATCTGGAGAAGGTCTGTATGGAGGAGTGGGCCAATATCCCTGCTGCAGTGTGTGCAATCCTGGTCAAGACCTACAGGAAACGTATGATCTCTGTAATTGCAAACAAAGGTTTCTGTACCAAAATTTAAGTTATGCTTTTCTGATGTAATAAATACTTATGTCATGCAATAAAATGCAAATGAATTACTTAAAAATCATACAATGTGATTTTCTGGATTTTTGTTTTAGATTCCGTCTCTCACAGTTGAAGTGTACCTATGATAAAAATTACAGACCTCTACATGCTTTGTAAGTAGGAAAACCTGCAACATCGGCAGTGTATCAAATACTTGTTCTCCCCACTGTACCATATAATGGCCAGACTCACAGATACATATATATGAACTAAAACAAGCCCTGGAAACATATCCATTGAGGAGTTCTGCTGATAAATAATATTCAAATACATTTGAATGGGAATAAAACACCAACGTTTCAGCACATAGTGCCTTCTTCAGGTTTGAATAAGTATGCTGGGTGTGCATCAACTCATGCTTTTACTAGACTATTATAAACTGCTTGTAAACTGTTATTACAGTGTGACACATACAGGATAATTATTTAATCATGCTTATATTATTGAAAGCATATATAGATTGTAATGAACTGTTCATCAGACAATGAAATAACATATTTTTCATACAGAAACACCCGTCCCATCCATTAGGGCATGTGAGAGAGAAGAGGTCTCATCAGAGGTACCAGATAACCCACACAAGACCTCCCCACAGAGATCCTACCAGAACCCACACAAGACCTCCCAACAGAGATCCTACCAGAACCCATACAAGACCTCCCCACAGAGATCTTACCAGAACCAAGACCTCCCCAGAGAGATCCTACCAGAACTCATACCTCCCCAGAGAGATCCTACCAGAACTCATACAAGACCTCCCCACAGAGATCATACCAGAACCAAGACCTCCCCACAGAGATCCTACCAGAACCAAGACCTCCCCACAGAGATCCTACCAGAACCCATACAATACCTCCACACAGAGATCCTACCAGAACCCATACAAGAGCTCCCCACAGAGATCCTACCAGAACCAAGACCTCCCCACAGAGATCCTACCAGAACCCATACAAGACCTCCCCACAGAGATCCTACCAGAACCCATACATGACCTCCACAAATTCCTAAAGCTGGAGGAGTCTTTATTTTGGGCAGGAGCAACAACACATTCATCTTCCTAAGCTTTCCTTCTTCTCTTCTACGTCCATTACAGAGTCAGTTCCTGACAGGCTCCTGAAGGCCTCCATTACAGAGTCAATTCCTGACAGGCTCCTGAAGGCCTCCATTACAGAGTCAGTTCCTGACAGACTCCTGAAGGCCTCCATTACAGAGTCAGTTCCTGACAGGCTCCTGAAGGCCTCCATTTCAGAGTCAGTTCCTGACAGGCTCCTGAAGGCCTCCATTACAGAGTCAGTTCCTGACAGGCTCCTGAAGGCCTCCATTACAGAGTCAGTTCCATTACAGAGTCAGTTCCTGACAGGCTCCCGAAGGCCTCCATTACTGAGTACAGTTCCTGACTGAAGACTCCTGAAGACCTCCATTACAGATTGCTAAACTGACATATGGAAATGTTTTAAGATGGTCATAGTATGGATCATTTAGCTATTTGATTTTGAATTTTAGGACCCCTTTAGGTATAAAAAAAATATATATAAAAAAATATGTTGGCCTTTACTACTAAAGCCCATAGAAACGCATTGAATAACACTTTCATAGAAGGCAAAAAGCACAGTCAAAAAGTAAATCATAAGAAACAAGGTTTTGAAGCCTCTCTCCTAAATCTAGGATATATAAAAAACTCAGGAAATATATATACTGTATATACTTTGTATATATGTTTTTTACACATATTTAACACCTTTTTGGGGGTAGGCACAAAACTACCTTCATACTAGCATTCTTTTTTTAAAACTGGTACCAGTTACCTTCAGAAGATTCCTGTGACATCTGTGGGGGAACCCCATCATGTTCGTGAGAATCTCCCCTTTCCACAGTGGTGTCCCATTAGTTTGTAGTCCAGACGGTTCGGACGCTACCAAACAGAAGTTAGCACATCGACGGTACCAACTTCAGACGAGTCTCCTGACACTTGTGGGGGTCAACGGAGACCACCATTGTGTTTGTAGAGGGGTCATAATAGTTTGTAGGTCAAACTGTTCGGATGCTACAGACGTTTTTGTGAGAAGAACAATTTTCGGGATGCCTCACGGTCTGACAAACACCGTTCTAGCTCTGTCACCTTTCACCGCAGATGTGGAAGTGCGACACTGGCGGATGCGGTGGATTGAGACGCTTCCTGATATCTCTAGCTTAAACTGACTGATTTTTAGGGGGATGTTTTTGTTATGTAACTCAGATTGATGCACCAGTGCATCAATCAACTCTAGGGGGTTATTAAGCTCATATCAAATCTTCTCAGGATAAAGTGTGTCACGACTTCTCACCTACTTGTTCGGGCAGGTTTCGGCGTTCGGCGTCACCGGCTTACTAGCTACTGCCGATCCATTTATCATCACTCCATTTGTCTTCAATCACACACACCTGGTCCTTATCCTGCATTAGTCATTGTATAAGTGTTCCCTCTGCTTCCTTGTCTGTGTGGGTGCTTGTTTATTGTGGAGGTTAGTGAAGCTCGGTGAAGCTCGTGTATTTTGTTTCGACGGGAGTATTTCCCGTGTGCCTTGTATTTTCCAGTGCGCCTGTTTTGTGCCCTGGAGTGTGTTTGACACATTTCTGCGTAAACCTGTATTTTGCGGATTAAAGCCTGTTATTCTGTGATTTACCCTCCTGCGCCTGACTCCTTCAACACCACCTCATCACAAAGTGTGCATTTATTTTGTTTTGTAACTAGTCATTGAACTATGAAGCCAAGTTGGAGTAAAACTTTTTACTGTACAACATGAGAAATATTTTATATATAGTTACAGAATCTATTTTCATCTGAAAGCATTGTGATAGCCAGCAGACTTATAGAACAGACCTATAGAACAGATCTATCAAACAGACATATAGAACAGATCTGTAGAACAGACCTATAAAACAGACCTATAGAACAGATCTACAGAACAGACCTATAGAACAGACCTATAGAACATATCTATAGAACAGATCTATAGAACATACCTCTAGAACAGACCTATAGAACATACCTATAGAACAGACCTCTAGAACAGACCTCTAGAACAGACCTATAGAACAGACCTATAGAACATACCTATAGAACAGATCTATAGAACAGATCTATAGAACAGACCTATAGAACAGATCTATAGAACAGACCTATCGAACAGATCTATAGAAAAGATCTATAGAACAGACCTATAGAACAGATCTATAGAACAGACCTATAGAACAGACCTATAGAACAGATCTATAGAACAGACCTATCGAACAGACCTATAGAACAGACCTATAGAACAGATCTATAGAACAGACCTATAGAACAGACCTATAGAACAGACCTATAGAACAGACCTATAGAACAGACCTATTGAACAGACCTATAGAACAGACCTATAGAACATACCTATAGAACAGACCTCTAGAACAGACCTCTAGAACAGACCTATAGAACAGACCTATAGAACATACCTATAGAACAGATCTATAGAACAGATCTATAGAACAGACCTATAGAACAGACCTATAGAACAGATCTATAGAAAAGATCTATAGAACAGACCTATAGAACAGATCTATAGAACAGACCTATAGAACAGACCTATAGAACAGATCTATAGAACAGACCTATCGAACAGACCTATAGAACAGACCTATAGAACAGATCTATAGAACAGACCTATAGAACAGACCTATAGAACAGACCTATAGAACAGACCTATAGAACAGACCTATTGAACAGACCTATAGAACAGATCAATAGAACAGACCTATAGAACAGACCTATATAACAGGTGTAACATCAGAGTAGAGCAGTAACCATACATCCATGCAGAAAACAACCCGGCTACCTGCTCCATCCAATCATTGCTCTCCTCTTCTCAGCTCTACCTTCTCACAAAATACCTGATAAATGGATGACCTGTGGAAAAGGGTACCTCAGCCAGACAAGCTAGACATGCACGCAAGCATGTGCGCTCGCGCGCGCGCGCACACACACACACACACACACACACACACACACACACACACACACACACACACACACACACACACACACACACACACACACACACTCACACAATGAGAGGAACTGACCCTTAGTTGCGCCCTCTCACAGCTCATAGTTTGGCCTGGAATCTGAAAGAAAATAAGAACACAACTTTCAGGGGACAATCTGGGATTGGAACGTACATTTTTCGATTTTTACATTATTCATATATAGCCATTGATTGTTGAAGAATATAACTAATAAATGACTGTTGAGCATAGTTCAACTGTCTTACCCAATCACAACCAAAAATATGAATCCATTCAAAGTAAACCAAAATGACTTCACCCCCAGATCTGTTCTTTACCAAGAAAACATTTGACACATTTCCCTATAGATCACAGAGCATTTATAAGTGTTTATATTGTTATTCAATAATACAGCCCGGAGATACTAAGGAGCACAGTGATGATCTCAACCACATTACTTTAATGTAAAGCAGCATTCTCAACCACATTACTGTAATGTAAAGCAGCATTCTCAACCACATTACTGTAATGTAAAGGAGCATTCTCAACCACATGACTGTAATGGAAAGGAGCATTCTCAACCACATTACTGTAATGTAAAGGTGCATTCTCAACCACACTACCGTAATGTAAAGCAGAATTCTCAACCACATTACTGTAATGTAAAGGAGCATTCTCCACCACATGACTGTAATGTAAACCAGCATTCTCAACCACATTACTGTAATGTAAAGCAGCATTCTCAACCACATTACTGTAATGTAAAGGAGCATTCTCAACCACACTACAGTAGTGTAAAAGAGCATTCTCAACCACATTACTGTAATGTAAAGGAACATTCTCAACCACATGACTGTAATGTAAAGCAGCATTCTCAACCACATTACTGTAATGTAAAGCAGAATTATCAACCACATTACTGTAATGTAAAGCAGCATTCTGAACCACATTACTGTAATGTAAAGGATCATTCTCAACCACACTACCGTAATGTAAAAGAGCATTCTCAACCACATTACTGCAATGTAAAGGAGCATTCTCAACCACATTACTGTAATGTAAAGGAGCATTCTCAACCACATTACTGTAATGTAAAGCAGCATTCTCAACCACATTACTGTAATGTAAAGCAGCATTCTCAACCACATTACTGTAATGTAAAGGAGATTTCTCAACCACATTACTGTAATGTAAAGCAGCATTCTCAACCACATTACTGTAATGTAAAAGATCATTCTCAACCACATTACTGCAATGTAAAGGAGCATTCTCAACCACATTACTGTAATGTAAAGCAGAATTCTCAACCACATTACTGTAATGTAAAGGAGCATTCTCCACCACATGACTGTAATGTAAACCAGCATTCTCAACCACATTACTGTAATGTAAAGCAGCATTCTCAACCACATTACTGTAATGTAAAGGAGCATTCTCAACCACACTACAGTAGTGTAAAAGAGCATTCTCAACCACATTACTGTAATGTAAAGGAACATTCTCAACCACATGACTGTAATGTAAAGCAGCATTCTCAACCACATTACTGTAATGTAAAGCAGAATTCTCAACCACATTACTGTAATGTAAAGCAGCATTCTGAACCACATTACTGTAATGTAAAGGATCATTCTCAACCACACTACCGTAATGTAAAAGAGCATTCTCAACCACATTACTGCAATGTAAAGGAGCATTCTCAACCACATTACTGTAATGTAAAGGAGCATTCTCAACCACATTACTGTAATGTAAAGCAGCATTCTCAACCACATTACTGTAATGTAAAGCAGCATTCTCAACCACATTACTGTAATGTAAAGGTGATTTCTCAACCACATTACCGTAATGTAAAGCAGCATTCTCAACCACATTACTGTAATGTAAAAGTTCATTCTCAACCACATTACTGCAATGTAAAGGAGCATTCTCAACCACATTACTGTAATGTAAAGCAGCATTCTCAACCACATTACTTTAATGCAAAGCAGCATTCTCAACCACATTACTGTAATGTAAAGCAGCATTCTCAACCACATTACTGTAATGTAAAGCAGCATTCTCAACCACATTACTGTAATGTAAAGCAGCATTCTCAACCACATTACTGTAATGTAAAGCAGCATTCTCAACCACATTACTGTAATGTAAAGCAGCATTCTGAACCACATTAATGTAATGTAAAGCAGCATTCTCAACCACATTACTGTAATGTAAAGGAGAATTCTCAACCACATTACTGTAATGTAAAGCAGCATTCTCAACCACATTACTGTAATGCAAAGGAGCATTCTCAACCACATTACTGTAATGTAAAGCAGCATTCTCAACCACATTACTGTAATGTAAAGCAGCATTCTGAACCACATTACTGTAATGTAAAGGATCATTATCAACCACACTACTGTAATGTAAAGGATCATTCTCAACCACATTACTGCAATGTAAAGCAGCATTCTCAACCACATTACTGTAATGTAAAGCAGCATTCTCAGCCACATTACTGTAATGTAAAGCAGCATTCTCAACCACATTACTGTAATGTAAAGCAGCATTCTGAACCACATTACTGTAATGTAAAGCAGCATTCTCAACCACATTACTGTAATGTAAAGGAGAATTCTCAACCACATTATTGTAATGTAAAGCAGCATTCTCAACCACATTACTGTAATGTAAAGGAGCATTGGCAACCACATTATTGTAATGTAAAGCAGCATTCTCAACCACACTACCGTAATGTAAAGGATCATTGTCAACCACATTACTGTAATGTAAAGCAGCATTGTCAACCACATTACTGTAATGTAAAGGAGCATCATGACAGCATTAGTAAAAGTATCAGTAACTACTGTAATGTAAAGGAGCATCATGACAGCATCAGTAACTACTGTATGTTACAGTGTTGATTAGAGACACACAGCCTATCCCAACACACACCCAGCCGATACGCACACACACACACGATGTGTTGATATCCTCCCAGTAATACGGTGGAGGTGGTTGTATGTTTCAGTATGAAGCGTTAATGTCAGTACTCAGACCCTCTTTCTACAGTTTAGTGTCATTAAGAAACATATCCTCCCTGCCATCGGGCTCACTACACTCACAACACCCTACCTCCCAAACAGCACCCTATTCCCTATACAGTGCACTACTTCTGGCCACGGCCCATAAGACTCTGGTAAAGAGTAGTGCACTATATAGGGAATATAGGGTGCCATTTGGGACGCGGCCTCAGAACCCGTTGTTGTTGTTCCTCCTCTCTTCTGTTCTCTCAGATGTTCATCTTCTCTGCCCATTAGTGAGGGTGTGTCTTCTCAGACTATTAGCGCTGCAGTGCCGTGTGTGCAGTGGAATATGATTTTCCATCGCTGAGACCGAGGAATCCTCGCCTCGTAAATAACACACTACAGAGTACTGAGAGGATTATGAACTGAGAGATAAGGGGAAGAAAGAGAAGAATGGGAAGTGATAAAGAGATGAAAGAGGAGGAGAGGAAGTGATAAAGAGATGAAAGAGGAGGAGAGGAAGTGATAAAGAGATGAAAGAGGAGGGGAGGAAGTGATAAAGAGATGAAAGAGGAGGAGAGGAAGTGATGAAAGAGGAGGAGAGGAAGTGATAAAGAGATGAAAGGAGGAGAGGAAGTGATTAAGAGATGAAAGAGGAGGAGGAGGAAGAGATAAAGAGATGAAAGAAGAGGAGATAAAGAGATGAAAGAGGAGGAAGAGGAAGTGATAAAGAGATGAAAGAAGAGGAGATAAAGAGATGAAAGAGGAGGAAGAGGAAGTGATAAAGAGATGAAAGAGGAAGAGATAAATAGATGAAAGAGGAGGAGGAGAGGAAGTTGGTTTGATTTGATGTTGATGATGATTTTCAACAACCGAGCTCCTGGAGGAGACTATCTTTAGCATCACATTAACCATAAACCCTTTCTCTAACACTTATCCTGACACACACACGCACGCACAACCAGACAGACAGAGAAACACAAACGTATGCACACACACATACACACACGTACACATGCATGTACACACACACACCTGCATGCAGACACAAATAGATCATCACTATACACAGGTAAAAAAAATGTAAAAGTCAATTTCCAAAAGCATTATTTAAAGAATATCCTCCAGATGAGGAAGAAAGAAACCTCCCTCCAATAACTCCAGATGAGGAAGGAGAAACCTCCCTCCAATAACTCCAGATGAGGAAGGGGAAACCTCCCTCCAATAACTCCAGATGAGGAAGGGGAAATTAATCCAGTACTTTGTCTCTATCCCAGTTTATGAAAATGTGCCGGAGACGTTGTTACAAGAGAGTGAACATGGCTATATTTGGTAGCAGGCAGAAACCAGGAGCAATATGACAGTGGTTCACTATATTGGCCTTAAAGGAAAAAATCCACCCAAAACCACTCATTCCATTAATTTATGGTGTTAAATAACACTAATATGTGAGAACAATATTTTTTGTGAACAAATGTTTCATTTTGGGGTTATAATAAGGTTGGTAGCATCATGGAAAATCGTTTTGGAAATCTGTTGCAGCTCAAGTGTCACGCTCTGGCTCCGGGACTGTGTATTTTGAGCCAGGGTGTGTTCATTTGGTTGTGTTGTATTTGGTTGTGTTTCATTGTTTGGTCGTGTGACTCCCAATCAGTGGTAACGAGTGTCAGCTGTCGGCTCGTTATCTCTGATTGGGAGCCATATTTAAACTGTCAGTGTTCACCTTAGTGTTGTGGGTTTTTGTTCCTTGTCAGTCATTGTAACGGAGGACTTCACGTTTCGTCATTGTTTGTTGTTTTTGTAGTGAGTACGTTTATTTAATAAAGTCATGTTCGCTCAACGCGCTGCGTATTGGTCTGCTCCTTTTGAAGACGATCGTGACAGAAAAACCCACCAAGATGGGACCAAGCAGCGTGTCCAGGAGCCATCGCCAGGGAGATCCCTCACAGATCTCCTTCGCCTCCTGGACTGGGTCAAGCCGAGTGAGGAAGAGAAGGGCTTGACATTATGGCAGAAGGGCGAGAGGCTGGCGAGGGACATGGAGACCTGGTCCACGGGTAGGAGAGACGCCCCGAAAATTTTTAGGGGGGGGCTCACGACGTCGGACCAGCAGGAGGCCGCGATAGAGCGGCCCAGTGGGTTGCCGGAGAAGGCCGCCGGGTTACGGGGGCCACTGGTCGAAGAGGGGATGGAGGAAGTAGAGGCACGGCGAGAGGTACTGGCGTGTGTTGCCAGTCCGGTCCGGCCCGTTCCAGATCCCGGTGTAGGACCAGTGGTGTGTGTCCCCAGTACAGTCCGGCCCGTCCAAGCTTCCCGCACCAAGCCAGTGGTGTGCGTCGTCAGTCCGGCACGGCCCGTGCCTGCTCTCCGCATCAAGCCTGTGGTGCGTCTCGTCAGCCCGGCTCTGCCCGTTCCTGCTCTCCGCACCAGGTCTGTGGTGCACGTCGCCAGCCCAGTCCGGCCCATTCCTGCTACTCGCAACAAGCCAAGGGTGCGAGTCGTCAGCCGGATTCAGCCCATTCCTGCTACTCGCACCAAGCCAAGGGTGCGAGTCGTCAGCCGGATTCAGCCCATTCCTGCTACTCGCACCAAGCCAAGGGTGCGAGTCGTCAGCCGGATTCAGCCCATTCCTGCTACTCGCACCAAGCCAAGGGTGCGAGTCGTCAGCCGGATTCAGCCCATTCCTGCTACTCGCACCAAGCCAAGGGTGCGAGTCGTCAGCCGGATTCAGCCCATTCCTGCTACTCGCACCAAGCCAGGGATGCGAGTCTTCAGCCTGGTGAGGCCTGTTCCGGCTCCACGCACCATGCAAAGGGTGCGTATCGTCTGCCAGGTCCGGTCCATTCCTGCCTCACGCGCCAAGCCAGGGGTGCGCGTCGGCAGTCCTGATCCAGCTAACTGGGTCAGATCGGACTGGGGACACTACGGGGGGATTGTAGTAGGGTGGTGGTCAAGCCCGGAGCCGGAGCCGCCTCCGAGGAGCAATACCCACCCAGCCCTTCCCTATTTGGGGTGTAGGCGCGGTCGGAGTCCGCGCCTTTAGGGGGGGGTACTGTCACGCTCTGGCTCCGGGACTGTGTATTTTGAGCCAGGGTGTGTTCATTTGGTTGTGTTGTATTTGGTTGTGTTTCATTGTTTGGTCGTGTGACTCCCAATCAGTGGTAACGAGTGTCAGCTGTCGGCTCGTTATCTCTGATTGGGAGCCATATTTAAACTGTCAGTGTTCACCTTAGTGTTGTGGGTTTTTGTTCCTTGTCAGTCATTGTAACGGAGGACTTCACGTTTCATCATTGTTTGTTGTTTTTGTAGTGAGTACGTTTATTTAATAAAGTCATGTTCGCTCAACGCGCTGCGTATTGGTCTGCTCCTTTTGAAGACGATCGTGACATCAAGTTGACTACAATATACACAATGCAATGTCCTCTCTATGGGCTGGCTAGCTAGCTAGCTAGCTAGGTAGTTAGGTAGCTAGTAAGCAAACATAGCTACTCACAATAATACCAAAGACAATATCAGCATGTAAAGTAGGTAGTTAGCTGTAAAATCTCCTAAACAAACTTTACTATCAATTTAGGAGTCTACAATATCACCATGTTCAACCTGCAGATGTGCCTCACAGAGTGGAGTCTGACATTGACAACGGCAGATATACTTGTGAGGACATAGGAAACATTGCCATATGCTACATCAATGGGCCGCTCGGTGTATTCTGGGCAATTCTGGGACAAGGAGCACTCTCCTTCAAGGAGTGAATGGGAGTCTATTGAGCGCTAGCTCAAAAACCCAACATTAGCACGAATTTCGTCAACAAGAATTACAACACAGTGGAGGCTGTTGAGGGGAGGACGGCTCATAATAATGGCTGGAACGGAGCAAATGGAATGACATCAAAGACATGGAAACCATGTGTTTAGTGTATTTGACACCCTTCCCATCCTCCCCAATGAAGGTCCCACCAACCTCCTGTTGTACAACATTACAAATCTTCTCCGAGATGTGAGATAATTAACTTGCTATCTGTAATATTGTAGAGCTTTGGAATCGTGACATTACGTACTTTCAAGGAAAATATGCACATTTCTTCACATATACAATGACTTTGAGAAGGGATTGCGTGATGATTAGCTTATCAACTGCGTGATGCAACATGACAACGTGAACTCAATTGGTCGACAGTCTGTTGGGTGGGGAGTTTACAGTCCTTCATTCATTGGATTCCTAACTCCTTTCTATAATATCTCTGGCAACGGCACCATGCAATGCATCATGGACTAAAGAGGAAGCCAAATAGGAAAAATGTTGCTAGAACCTCCGTTAAATTACACATTTCTCGAGGTAGGAATAACGTAAAAATGTGATCAATGGCTCATTCAAGAGAAGACGTCCTCCCAAGTTATGACATCGGCCAGTTTTGAAATTGTACATGTATGATAGATGTTTTCTCGATCTAAAAGTCGTATTCCTATTGACTTCCAGTGTAGTGAGAGCGACTTTATCACAGTGCTACGTCATATCGGCCGGATTTCTACTAATCTACCTTAAAGCTATCTCTGTGTTAGTGTGTAGAGTTACCTCATAACTACTAATCTACCTTAAAGCTATCTCTGTGTTAGTGTGTAGTTACCTCATAACTACTAATCTACCTTAAAGCTATCTGTGTTAGTGTGTAGAGTTACCTCATAGCTACTCCTATGTGCTAGCGTGTAGAGTTACCTCATAGCTAATCCTACGTGCTAGGCAAGGGTATATATGCTTTACTAAAGCTACACACAAGTGTTACAGTAGAGGAAACCCACAGGCAGTCTGTATGTAATGCAGTGTTACAGTAGAGGAAAATACAAAAAAATAGATGGAGACAGAGAGAAAGGGAGAAAAAGAGGAAAGTATCATGGAGAGAAACAGAGGGAGAGAGGAAGAGAGGAAGAGAGGGAGAGAGGGAGAGAGGGAGAGAGGGAAAGAGCAGGGTGGAGGGCCATGCTGTATGTCTTAGCCAGGGTGCAGGGCCATGCTGTATGTCTTAGCCAGGGTGCAGGGCCATGCTGTATGTCTTAGCCAGGGTGCAGGGCCATGCTGTATGCCTTAGTCAGGGTGGAGGGCCATGCTGTATGTCTTAGCCAGGGTGGAGGGCCATGCTGTATGTCTTAGCCAGGGTGCAGGGCCATGCTGTATGTCTTAGCCAGGGTGCAGGGCCATGCTGTATGCCTTAGTCAGGGTGGAGGGCCATGCTGTATGTCTTAGCCAGGGTGGAGGGCCATGCTGTATGTCTTAGCCAGGGTGCAGGGCCATGCTGTATGTCTTAGACAGGGTGCAGGGCCATGCTGTATGTCTTAGTCAGGGTGGAGGGCCATGCTGTATGTCTTAGACAGGGTGCAGGGCCATGCTGTATGTCTTAGTCAGGGTGGAGGGCCATGCTGTATGTCTTAGCAAGGGTGCAGGGCCATGCTGTATGTCTTAGCCAGGGTGGAGGGCCATGCTGTATGTCTTAGCCAGGCATAAAAAAACACAGAATAAAACATGTCAATAAGAGGCAGTGTGCTGACTGCAAGCAAAAATAATGAGAGAGAGGGAGGGAGAGAGAGAGAGACAGAGAGAGAGAGAGGGAGGGCGAGGGAGATAGAGAGAGTGAGAGAGAGAGAGAGAGAGGGGGGGAGGAGGGAGAGAGAGAGAGAGAGAGAGAGAGAGAGAGGGAATAAGAGAGGAAGAGAGAGAGAGAGCGAGAGAGAGAGAGAGAGAGAGAGAGAGAGAGAGAGAGAGAGAGAGAGAGAGAGAGAGAGAGAGAGAGAGAGAGAGAGAGAGAGAGAGAGAGAGAGAGAGAAATATAGAGAGAGTGAGAGAGCGAGAGAGAGAGAGAGAGAGAGAAATATAGAGAGAGTGAGAGAGATAGCGCTGACCTAGGCAAGAGGAGAGAAGGCAGTAGGCTCCCCCAGAGAACAGGGAGCAGTCCAAAAATACACAACAGGCAGAAGGCTGGGACTAAAAACAAACAAAAGATAACTAATGTAAAATATACTATCTGTAAAATGTATATAGTATCTGGAAGTGGAAGCTTAAGTATTGTTGTCCATTAGTTTACTCCAATTAGGGGAGGAGTGGTAGGGTTAGGGGAAATAATAAAGATGGAAATATATTTTATATAAATATATATATTTACAACAACAAAAAATATGGGGGATTGGAAATTATGCAGAGAATTACATTGATAGAAGCCACAATCTAGCTGCAATATTAAAGCTGATCTACCCCACCCCCCAAAAAATAAATACAAATTAAATAAAAATTAAATAACTACACACCAAACAGCCCATGTTATAACTACACAACACACATCCATGTTATAACTACACAACACACAGCCATGTTATAACTACACAACACACAGCCATGTTGTAATTACACAACACACATCCATGTTATAACTACACAACACACAGCCATGTTATAACTACACAACACACAGCCATGTTATAACTACACAACACACAGCCATGTTATAACTACACAACACACAGCCATGTTATAACTACACACCAAACAGCCAACTGTCATCCATAAGTCTATCACGCTGAGTGGAGAGAATACAGCATTTAATCACTTTACTCTTGAAGTGGTATCACATTCGGGAATAGGTGTAGTGAAAATAGATATCCTCTGTGTGTGTGTGTGTGTGTTTATTGTAAAGTTATTCTGTTCTGTATTGTAGAAGCCACTGTTTGTTGCACTACGGTAATAGAAAGGCCAGACGCAGCAGAAACAGGCTCTATAGCTGTGTCCACTTCCATAATGAGAGAGTAGTGATAGTAGTGCCCTAAAATGGCACCCTAGTTAATTTATAGTGCACTACTTTTGACCACTACCCAACAGGGCTCTGGTCATAGAAATGCACTATATAAAGAAAAAGGTGACATTTGGGACAACTACGTAGTGCCCCAGCTTCAATGTAACATCCTATATGGGTTAGCCCACTAGTCCCATCTCATTTGATCACATGTTGGTCACATACCTGACATAGATAGGTGTTCTATTAACACTCCTGATATAGATAGGTGTTCTATTAACACTGCTGACATAGATAGGTGTTCTATTAACACTTCTGACATAGATAGGTGTTCTAATAACACTCCTGACATAAATAGGTGTTCTATTAACACTCCTGATATAGATAGGTGTTCTATTAACACTGCTGACATAGATAGGTGTTCTATTAACACTCCTGATATAGATAGGTGTTCTAATAACACTCCTGACATACATAGGTGTTCTATTAACACTCCTGACATAGACAGGTGTTCTATTAACACTTCTGATATAGATAGGTGTTCTGTTAACACTCCTGACATAGATAGGTGTTCTATTAACACTCCTGATATAGATAGGTGTTCTAATAATAATATAATAATATGCCATTTAGCAGACACTTTTATCCAAAGCGACTTACAGTCGTGCGTGCATACATTTTGGTGTATGGGTGGTCCTGGGGATCGAACCCACTACCTTGGCGTTACAAGCACCGTGCTCTACCAGCTGAGCTACAGAGGACCACATAACACTCCTGACATAAATATGTGTTCTATTAACACTCCTGACATAGACAAGTGTTCTAATAACACTCCTGACATAAACAGGTGTTCTATTAACACTGCTGGCATAAATAGGTGTTCTAATAACACTCCTGACATAAATAGGTTTTCTATTAACACTTCTGACATAAATAGGTGTTCTATTAACACTCCTGACATAGACAGGTGTTCTATTAACACTTCTGATATAGATATGTTTTATAACACTCCTGATATAGATAGTTGTTCTATTAACACTCCTGACATAGATAGGTGTTATATTAACACTCCTGATATAGATATGTGTTCTATTAACACTGCTGACAAAGATAGGTGTTCTATTAACACTCCTGATATAGTTAGGTGTTCTAATAACACTCCTGACATACATAGGTGTTCTATTAACACTCCTGACATAGACAGGTGTTAAATTAAAACTCCTGATATAGATATGTTTTATAACACTACTGATATAGATAGGTGTTCTATTAACACTCCTGACATAGATAGGTGTTCTATTAACACTCCTGATATAGATAGGTGTTCTATTAACACTGCTGACATAGATAGGTGTTCTATTAACACTTCTGACATAGATAGGTGTTCTAATAACACTCCTGACATAAATAGGTGTTCTATTAACACTTCTGATATAGATAGGTGTTCTATTAACACTGCTGACATAGATAGGTGTTCTATTAACACTCCTGATATAGATAGGTGTTCTAATAACACTCCTGACATACATAGGTGTTCTATTAACACTCCTGACATAGACAGGTGTTCTATTAACACTTCTGATATAGATAGGTGTTCTGTTAACACTCCTGACATAGATAGGTGTTCTATTAACACTCCTGATATAGATAGGTGTTCTAATAATAATATAATAATATGCCATTTAGCAGACACTTTTATCCAAAGCGACTTACAGTCGTGCGTGCATACATTTTGGTGTATGGGTGGTCCTGGGGATCGAACCAACTACCTTGGCGTTACAAGCACCGTGCTCTACCAGCTGAGCTACAGAGGACCACATAACACTCCTGACATAAATATGTGTTCTATTAACACTCCTGACATAGACAAGTGTTCTAATAACACTCCTGACATAAATAGGTGTTCTATTAACACTGCTGACATAGATAGGTGTTCTAATAACACTCCTGGCATAAATAGGTGTTCTAATAACACTCCTGACATAAATAGGTTTTCTATTAACACTTCTGACATAAATAGGTGTTCTTTTAACACTCCTGACATAGACAGGTGTTCTATTAACACTTCTGATATAGATATGTTTTATAACACTCCTGATATAGATAGGTGTTCTATTAACACTCCTGACATAGATATGTGTTATATTAACACTCCTGATATAGATATGTGTTCTATTAACACTGCTGACAAAGATAGGTGTTCTATTAACACTCCTGATATAGTTAGGTGTTCTATTAACACTCCTGACATAAAGAGGTGTTCTATTAACAATCCTGATATAGATAGGTGTTCTATTAACACTGCTGACATAGATAGGTGTTCTATTAACACTCCTGATATAGATAGGTGTTCTAATAACACTCCTGACATAAATAGGTGTTCTATTAACACTCCTGACATAGACAGGTGTTATATTAACAATTCTGATATAGATAGGTGTTCTATTAACACTCCTGATATAGATAGGTGTTCTAATAACACTCCTGACATAAATATGTGTTCTATTAACACTCCTGACATAGACAGGTGTTCAGTTAACACTTCTGATATAGATAGGTGTTCTATTAACACTCCTGACATAGATAGGTGTTCTATTAACACTCCTGATATAGATAGGTGTTCTAATAACACTCCTGACATAAATATGTGTTCTATTAACACTCCTGACATAGACAAGTGTTCTATTCACACTTCTGATATAGATAGGTGTTCTATTAACTCTCCTGACATAGATAGGTGTTATATTAACCCTCTTGACATAGATAGGTGTTCTATTAACACTCCTGACATAGATAGGTGTTCTATTAACACTCCTGATATAGATATGTGTTCTATTAACACTGCTGACATAGATAGGTGTTCTATTAACACTGCTGACATAGATAGGTGTTCAATTAACACATCTGACAAAGATAGGTGTTCTAATAACACTCCTGACATAAATAGGTGTTCTATTAACACTTCTGACATAGATAGGTGTTCTATTAACACTCCTGACATAGGTGTTCTATTAACACTCCTGACATAAATAGGTGTTATATTAACACTCCTGATATAGATAGGTGTTCTATTAACACTGCTGACATATATAAGTGTTCTAATAATACTCCTGACATAAATAATAATAAAATAATATAATATGCCATTTAGCAGACGCTTTTATCCAAAGCGACTTACAGTCATACGTGCATACATTTTTGTGTATGGGTGGTCCCGGGGATCGAATCCACTACCTTGGCGTTACAAGCGCCGTGCTCTACCAGCTGAGCTACATAGGACCACAAATGTCCTCTGTAGCTGTTCTATTAACACTTCTGACATAAATAGGTGTTCTATTAACACTCCTGACATAGACCTGTGTTCTATTAACACTGGTGACATAGATAGGTGTTCTATTAACACTTCTGACATACATAGGTGTTCTAATGACACTCCTGATATAGATAGCTGTTCTATTAACACTCCTGATATAGATAGGTGTTCTAATAACACTCCTGACATAAAAAGGTGTTCTATTAACACTCCTGACATAGACATGTGTTCTATTAACACTTCTGATATAGATAGGTGTTATATTAACACTCCTAAAATAGGTGTTATATTAACACTGCTGACATAGATAGGTGTTCTAATAACACTCCTGACATAGATAGGTGTTATATTAACACTTCTGACATAAATAGGTGTTCTATTAACACTCCTGACATAGAAAGGTGTTCTATTAACACTCCTGATATAGATATGTTTTATAACACTCCTGATACAGATATGTGGTCTATTAACACTCCTGACATAGACAGGTGTTCTATTAACACTCCTGATATAGATAGGTGTTATATTAACAATGCTGACATATATAGGTGTTCTATTAACACTGCTGACATAGATAGGTGTTCTATTAACACTTCTGACATAGATAGGTGTTCTAATAACACTCCTGACATAAATAGGTGTTCTTTTAACACTCCTGACATAAATAGGTGTTCTATTAACACTCCTGACATAGACAGGTGTTCTATTAACACTTCTGATATAGATAGGTGTTCTATTAACACTCCTGACATAGATAGGTGTTCTATTAACACTCCTGACATAGGTGTTCTATTAACACTCCTGATATAGATAGGTGTTCTATTAACACTGCTGACATATATAAGTGTTCTAATAATACTCCTGACATAAATAGGTGTTCTATTAACACTTCTGACATAAATAGGTGTTCTATTAACACTCCTGACATAGACATGTGTTATATTAACACTCCTGATATAGATAGGTGTTCTATTAACACTCCTGACATAAATAGGTGTTCTATTAACACTCCTGACATAGATAGGTGTTATATTAACACTCTTGATATAAATAGGTGTTCTATTAACACTCCTGACATAGATAGGTGTTATATTAACACTCCTGATATAGATAGGTGTTCTATTAACACTCCTGATATAGATAGGTGTTCTAATAACACTCCTGACATAAATATGCGTTCTATTAACACTCCTGACATAGACAAGTGTTCTATTCACACTTCTGATATAGATAGGTGTTCTATTAACTCTCCTGACATAGATAGGTGTTATATTAACCCTCTTGACATAGATAGGTGTTCTATTAACACTCCTGACATAGATAGGTGTTCTATTAACACTCCTGATATAGATATGTGTTCTATTAACACTGCTGACATAGATAGGTGTTCTATTAACACTGCTGACATAGATAGGTGTTCAATTAACACATCTGACAAAGATAGGTGTTCTAATAACACTCCTGACATAAATAGGTGTTCTATTAACACTTCTGACATAGATAGGTGTTCTATTAACACTCCTGACATAGGTGTTCTATTAACACTCCTGACATAAATAGGTGTTATATTAACACTCCTGATATAGACAGGTGTTCTATTAACACTGCTGACATATATAAGTGTTCTAATAATACTCCTGACATAAATAATAATAAAATAATATAATATGCCATTTAGCAGACACTTTTATCCAAAGCGACTTACAGTCATACGTGCATACATTTTTGTGTATGGGTGGTCCCGGGGATCGAACCCACTACCTTGGCGTTACAAGCGCCGTGCTCTACCAGCTGAGCTACAGAGGACCACAAATGTCCTCTGTAGGTGTTCTATTAACACTTCTGACATAAATAGGTGTTCTATTAACACTCCTGACATAGACCTGTGTTCTATTAACACTGGTGACATACATAGGTGTTCTAATGACACTCCTGATATAGATAGGTGTTCTATTAACACTCCTGATATAGATAGGTGTTCTAATAACACTCCTGACATAAATAGGTGTTCTATTAACACTCCTGACATAGACATGTGTTCTATTAACACTTCTGATATAGATAGGTGTTCTATTAACACTCCTAAAATAGGTGTTATATTAACACTGCTGACATAGATAGGTGTTCTAATAACACTCCTGACATAGATAGGTGTTATATTAACACTTCTGACATAAATAGGTGTTCTATTAACACTCCTGACATAGAAAGATGTTCTATTAACACTCCTGATATAGATATGTTTTATAACACTCCTGATACAGATATGTGGTCTATTAACACTCCTGACATAAACAGGTGTTCTATTAACACTCCTGATATAGATAGGTGTTATATTAACAATGCTGACATATATAGGTGTTCTATTAACACTGCTGACATAGATAGGTGTTCTATTAACACTTCTGACATAGATAGGTGTTCTAATAACACTCCTGACATAAATAGGTGTTCTTTTAACACTCCTGACATAAATAGGTGTTCTATTAACACTCCTTACATAGACAGGTGTTCTATTAACACTTCTGATATAGATAGGTGTTCTATTAACACTCCTGACATAGATAGGTGTTCTATTAACACTCCTGACATAGGTGTTCTATTAACATTCCTGATATAGATAGGTGTTCTATTAACACTGCTGACATATATAAGTGTTCTAATAATACTCCTGACATAAATAGGTGTTCTATTAACACTTCTGACATAAATATGTGTTCTATTAACACTCCTGACATAGACATGTGTTCTATTAACACTCCTGATATAGATAGGTGTTCTATTAACACTCCTGACATAAATAGGTGTTCTATTAACACTCCTGACATAGATAGGTGTTATATTAACACTCTTGATATAAATAGGTGTTCTATTAACACTCCTGACATAGATAGGTGTTCTATTAACACTCCTGATATAAATAGGTGTTCTATTAACACTCCTGACATAGATAGGTGTTCTATTAACACTCCTGACATAAATAGGTGTTATATTAACACTCCTGATATAGATAGGTGTTCTATTAACACTCCTGACATAGATAGGTATTCTATTAACACTCCTGACATAAATAGGTGTTCTATTAACACTCCTGACATAGATAGGTGTTCTATTAACACTCCTGACATAAATAGGTGTTATATTAACACTCCTGATATAGATAGGTATTCTATTAACACTCCTGCATGCTTTATTGTACAGGCCAGTTGATGCTACATTGAGTATATCACATAGAACACACATAGGAAACAGTCACAGCTTCAGTATAATTCTCTACTATGATGCTTGAAGATTTGACAACTAAGATGACCATAGAAACAACTAGCTGATACAGTTAATTTATGAAACCCATCGAGGAGAGTGAAGGGGGAAAAGAGGAAAGAGGGGGGAAAGAGGGAAGAGATGGAAAGAGGGAAGGGGGTGGAAAGATGGAAGAGGGGAAAGAGGGAAGAGGGGGAAGAGGAAAGAGGGGGGAGAGAGGGAAAAGGGGGGAAAGAGGATAGGGGGGAAGAGGGGATGGAAGAGGGGGGAAAGAGGGAAGAGGGGGAAAGAGGGGAGGGGGAAAGAGGGAAGAGGGTGAAAGAGGAAAGAGGGGGGAAAGTGGGTAGAGGGAAGAGGGGTAAAGAGGGAAGAGGGGAGAAGAGGGAAGAGGGGGAACGAGGGTGGGGGGAAGAGGGAAGAGGGGGGAAAGAGGGTGGGGGGAAGAGTGAAGAGGGGGGAAAGGGGGAAGAGGCGAAAAGAGGGAGGAGGGGGAAAGAGGGAAGAGGGGGGAAAGGGTAGGGGGAAGAGGGAAGGGGGAAATAAGGATGAGGGGGAAAGAGGAAAGAGGGGAAAAGAAGGGAGAGGGGGAAAGAGGGAAGAGTGGGAAAGAGGGAAGGGGGGGAAAGAGGGAAGAGGGGGGAAAGAGGGAATAGGGAAGAGGGGGAAATAGGGAAGAGGGGGAAAGAGGGAATAGGGGGAAAGAGGGAAGAGGGGGGAAAGAGGAAAGAGGGGGGAAAGAGGGTAGGGTGGAAGAGGAAAGAGGGGGGAAAGAAGGTAGGGTGGGAAAGAGGGAAGAGGGGGAAAGAGGGAAGAGGGGGGAAAGAGGAAAGAGGGGGGAAAGAGGGAAGAGGGGGGAAAGAGGGAAGAGGGGGGAAGAGGGAAGAGGGGGAAAGAGGGAAGGGGGGGTAAGAGGAAAGAGGGGTGAAAGAGGGTAGGGTGGGGAGAGGGAAGAGGGGGAGAGAAAGAGCTGATCAAGCAGGAATTCCCTTAGCCTCCAGCAGTGTGTTTAGATATGTACCTTCATTACAGAGAGAGAATGAGAGAGAGAGAGAGAGAGGGATGTACTGTAGAGAATTTAATGAAGAAGGGAGAGTAGCCTGTTAAGTCTTCTCATCAACATTAGAATACCTCAGCAGGTTTGGAGCAGAGATATTAGAGAGCTACCGCAGCACAGTCTACAAAACACACACACACATACTACACACACACTACACACACACACACCACACACACACACTACACACACACACACTACACTACATATTTTTGTGATTTAGCAGACATTCTATCCAAAGCAACTTACAGTTAGTGAATGCATACATTTTCATACTGGCCCCCCGTGGGAATCGAACCCACAACCCTGGCGTTCCACGCTCTACCAACTGAGCTAAACGGGGCCGCACACACCTACACACACACTACACACACACTACACACACACACTACACACATTTTTGTCATTTAGCAGAAGTTCTATCCAAAGCAACTTACAGTTAGTGAGTGCATACATTTTCATACTGGCCCCCCGTGGGAATCGAACCCACAACCCTGGCGTTCCAAGCGCCATGCTCTACCAACTGAGCTACACGGGGCCGCACACACCACAAACGCACCACACATACAACACACACACACACACCACACACACACACACACACACCACACACACCACACACCACAGACACACACAACACACACAGGAAGACACACAGAATGTTACCTCTCATCCATTGAATTGAAAAGTAAAACAATAACTTGGTGGTATTTTCACAACTTCAAACTAAATGTCATGCCACCGCTATTCCATTTGCTACAGCAGAAATCCATTAACTACAGCTATGAACAACAACTGGGATGGTAAAGAAATACATACAGAGAGAGAGAGAGAGAGAGAGAGAGAGAGAGAGAGAGATAGAGAGACTACAGCTATGAACAAACAACTGGGATGGTAAATAAATCCCTTCCTTCCCTATGCTCCCACCTCCTTCCCTCCCTATCTCCTCTCCTCCTTCCCTCCCTATCCCCTCTCCTCTTTCCCTCCCTATCCCCTCTCCTACTTCCCTCCTTAACCCCTCTCCTCCTTCCCTCCCTACACCTCTCCTCCTTCCCTCCCTATCTCCTCTCCTCCTTCCCTCCCTATCTCATCTCCTCCTTATCTCCTCTCCTCCTTCCCTCCCTATCCCCTCTCCTTCTTCCCTCCCTATCCCCTCTGCTCTTCCCTCCCTATCCCCTCTCCTCCTTCCCTCCCTATCCCCTCTCCTCCTTCCCTCCCTTTCTCCTCTCCTCCTTATCTCCTCTCTTCCTTCCCTCCTTTTCCTCTCTCCTCCTTCCCTCCCTATCTCCTATCCTCCTTATCTCCTCTCCTCCTTCCCTCCCTATCTTCTCTCCTCCTTCCCTCCCTATCTCATCTCCTCCTTATCTCCTCTCCTCCTTCCCTCCCTATCCCCTCTCCTTCTTCCCTCCCTATCCCCTCTGCTCTTCCCTCCCTA
Source organism: Coregonus lavaretus (assembly GCF_964263955.1). Lineage (NCBI taxonomy): Eukaryota > Metazoa > Chordata > Actinopteri > Salmoniformes > Salmonidae > Coregonus > Coregonus lavaretus. The sequence continues at coordinate 723 of NW_028160387.1, read as the reverse complement.
TCCCCTCTCCTCCTGCCCTCCCTATCTCATCTCCTCCTTATCTCCTCTCCTCCTTCCCTCCCTATCCCCTCTCCTTCTTCCCTCCCTATCCCCTCTGCTCTTCCCTCCCTATCCCCTCTACTCCTTCCCTCCCTATCCCCTCTCCTCCTTCCCTCCCTACCTCCTCTCCTCCTTCCTTCCCTCCCTATCTCCTCTCCTCCTTCCCTCCCTATCTCATCTCCTCCTTCCCTCCCTATCCCATCTCCTTCTTCCCTCCCTATCTCCTCTCCTCCTTCCCTCCCTATCCCCTCTCCTCCTTATCTCCTCTCCTCCTTCCCTCCCTATCCCCTCTCCTTCTTCCCTCCCTATCTCCTCTCCTCCTTCCCTCCCTATCTCCTCTCCTCCTTCCCTCCCTATCCCATCTCCTTCTTCCCTCCCTATCTCCTCTCCTCCTTCCCTCCCTATCCCCTCTCCTCCTTATCTCCTCTCCTCCTTCCCTCCCTATCCCCTCTCCTTCTTCCCTCCCTATCCCCTCTCCTCTTCCCTCCCTATTGTCTCTACTCCTTCCCTCCCTATCCCTCTCCTCCTTCCCTCCCTTTCTCCTCTCCTCCTTATCTCCTCTCTTCCTTCCCTCCTTTTCCTCTCTCCTCCTTCCCTCCCTATCTCCTCTTTCCTTATCTCCTCTCCTCCTTCCCTCCCTATCTTCTCTCCTCCTTCCCTCCCTATCTCATCTCCTCCTTATCT